>NW_015971546.1:275481-329798 GCF_000182565.1 Spizellomyces punctatus DAOM BR117
TCGTAGTATAGGCGGGATCCCACATGGCTAAGTTTGTCGATAAATTTTAACATCATTCATGGTGTTTCCTCTACTTTAATACATATCAAAAACCAGTTTAACATGCATCGGATAATAATTTCTGTATATGTACTTTGTCACATACCCGGCCATGTCCCATCTTATAATACAATAGAAAATGTTCCAGCCCCGTGACCGGGTGCTCCCCATTTTAGGGGACCGTCGTAATCTCACATGAATAAATGCGTCGATAAATGATTTGACATCAGCCTTGACGCCGGCTTATCCACGCTGATCATCGACGCAGTTGTCCTCTACTTTTCTGTGCACTATAGACTAGTTTCACATGCTTTAAAAATACAAAAAGAAGTGGGGTATATTCTATCCATCGGATAATAATTCTGTATATTTACTCTGTAACATACCCGACAATATTTGTTGTTCTAGCCTAAAGGAAATCGGTGCAATTGTGGGCCATGACCAATTGAGATTTTGGAGGTTATACTCGATTTATGGGATGCGTCTGATCATGTGAGATCTTATTGGGGAGTACCCCCGTGACCCGTTGCTTGATTTGCTGTCACATGACCACATGCACAATGATGTGATATGCATCGCAAAACGTCTGGCCCACTTTCCGTTGCTCTATCTGCTTGATTTTTCTCATCAGGATTAAAGCATCTTTTTTGCCACAACATACTGAACGTCCATTCCAAATTACTGTCCCCTTATGGCTATTAACTGTATAGCAATTACCCAGCCCAGTGATCTTCTTCTGCCGCCAGCAATTGAGCCCCAAGTTGTATCTTGCAGTAGTTTGAAAATACAGAGTGAAAATAAAGATCTTTACCGGGATATATACATCATATAGTATATAGCAAAGGCTTCCGTACTGTAGCGGCTTTCTGTCTTTTTTTTTGATATCTGTCAAGTGCGCTGCACCTACGAGCTCACACACTAGACGCGTCTGAGCATGTGGGATCACGCCACAACCCTACTGTAGCACTCCACCACTGTTTTATGACACACTGCAACTGAGATTGCAACCAAGCCCTTAACGTGACTGCAAAAGCAGAGGACAGTGACTGCGCACACTTAATTGAGTAATGCATTAGAATTTCATATTAGGGTGCCCGGCGCTCTGCTACTACTACTACTACTAGTCAATTACCGAATTGACTGTGCCACGCTCCTATTGGTGGAGAGTGGACACCAATGACACGTCAGATCGGATTTCCCCCATTATAAAAGAGCGCATCCCTCTCGCGTCTCCCCCATTCCTTCACGTTCATTCCTGCTTTCGCTGTTGCTGAAAGTAGAGGTGCGAAAGCCGGTGATGCAAAAGCAAGTGCCGCAAAGCGAGTCATGCCATAGGCGAGAGACGTTTCGCATCACTTGCTTTTGCATCACTCGCCTTTGGCGCTCTATTGCTACTACGACTACCTCTCTGTCGCGCTGTACTACTACTACTTGCCTTTTAAAGTGATGGAGTAATTGCCCAGGTCCTATCCACCTCGATTTGGTCCGTTTAATATGGAGGAGGTGATGCATGCAGACTATATAGATTTCCAAGCTTTGCTTCCGGTAATTTTGGTATTAACTGCCATCGTATCGTAAAGAACACAACGGGATTTTCCGCTAGCCACCTTCTCCTTTTCATGTGTATTTCGACACAGCTCACTTCCTGCGTTGGTTTGCGACTTTCGATTTGTGCAAACTTACTCTGGGTGCACCTTCGTCTGTATCTTTTGGTCTCCAGCTGTCGCTTCAAGGATTGCTTTATGGACCTCACATGCGGAGGCAGAGAACTAAACATAAAAAAAACAGAAAACGGAAATGACAAAAAGGACAAGCCCATAAACCCAATTTTTCTTCTCTCATCCACGTTTTCAGAAGTTTCCAGTGAACCGAATTAAAACTTGCTATCCTCGCCCTCAACGCCCGTCCTTGCTCTCCCTCCCTGTCAGTCATCAGATATCCACAAATACCAACCTCGTCGCATGTCCTTCACTCCCATTGACAGGAACGTGATACTTGCTGGAACGACCATTCTGATCGCGACCCTTGTCTCCTTGTCAGCACTGACGGGACCAGTTGTTGTGGTCTTGTCGGCCTCATCTGCCCAAAGACATTTACCTCCCATCGAGCCTCCAGTGCGTATGTTGATAATTCGGTGTCTGTTCTTCCCTCTCTGCACGCGGTCTTGAATGCGCGACGGATTATGCATGCTACCAATCATCCCGTGACCCTTCCGATGAGATGGACGTCTACTTCCCAAAGATCACGGTCCCTGCTCCTCGCCAAGTAGGTAGAAATGCGCGGTTAGGATGCTATCAAAAGGACGGACATGGCGACAACAAGGATGCCTGCCCTCGTTACGATTTAAGCTATTCCTGTTCAATGATATTTATTCTAGAGATTTTATACAATCATCGGTCAATAGTTTTGCATCACTGTTTAATACAGATTTGATTCAGTGATATGAAGGAGTTGGTTCACCAGACAACTCAACCATTTTCAATCAAGGCACACTGCAAGTGAGATTGCAACCATCCAGTTAACGTGACTCATGAGATGTGGGCAGTGATTGCGTGCATTTAGTCGCATTAATGCATTGCAATCTACCTAATGTACTGTACTGTGCCCGGTGATTGGCAGTAAAAATAACCTTGATGTGCCAGTCGTGAAAGGTATCTGACGTCCCAGTGGGTCATGAAACAAAACACTCCCATGCAAAGTGGGCAAGGCAATTATTATCCCGAGGGTTTCCAAGAACAGGTCTTGCCATCATGCAAACAAAGTTCTTGTTCAGATGATACACGAGATGAAATCCCGTCGTGTTATATTCCGAACAATGTGATGACATGAATCTGTAGAATAATAGGTGTGACTACATGCTACTACTACACAACACTAACGGTTTAGAGACGTCATCGACTGTGCATCGTACCGCTGGCCTGCGACGCCAATCTCGTTGATGGCAGCGCGAATCGCAGCATCATCCTCGGATGTAATCTTGATATTCTGAGATGCCCAATTCGCTTCCAAATTTTCGACACGGGTGGTGCCTGGTATAGCCAAGAATTCCTCTCCTTGGTGTAAGACCCACGCCAAAGTTAACTGGCCCGCAGTAACACCCTTTGCCTTGGCAAGTTGTTCAATGCGTTCAACGAGTTTGAGGTTTTTGTAAAAGTTTTCGCCTTGGAACCGTGGATTGCCTTTCCTCCAGTCGTCCGCGTCGAGATCATCTGGAGACTTGTATCGCCCAGTGAGGAATCCACGACCGAGCGGTGAATAAGCGACAATCGAGACGCCGAGTTCGCGGGCCGTTGCGAGAAGGCCATTTGTTTCAATGTCGAGCGTCCAAGGGCTGTACTCAACTTGGACGGCTGCTATGGGGTGTACCGCGTGCGCTCGTCGCAAAGTCTCTGCACTGCACTCCGAAAGACCAATGTATCGGATTTTGCCTTCCTTGACCAGTTCGGCGAGGGCTTTGACGGTTTCTTCGATCGGACTAGCCCAAATGTCAACAACAAGTCGGATACGATAGAATAATGGAAATGCAACTTACGTTTTCGGGTCAATACGATGCTGGTAATACAAATCAATTGTCTCAACTCCCAAGCGTTGCAAACTCTTTTCGCAGGCCTGGCGCACGTATTCGGGACTTCCATTCACACCCACAATCTGTTCTTCGTTTCTTTGAATCCCAAACTTGGTGCATAGAAAAACGTCCTTGCGACGGGTTTTGAGAATCTTTGAGAGAAAGACTTCGTTGTCCAGGTAACTAAATGTGGTGAAAAACATGCGGTGTCAAGCAGGTATCTCAGGACATGATAACCAAGATAAAACTTACATATCCGCCGTGTCCCAGAACGTGCACCCGATATCCAATGCCTTTTCAAGCGTTTTCAATGACCTCGCTTCATCTTTCTGCCCATAAAACGCGCTCCTAAATTACGAACAAACCACGGTCACAAAAGCACCCTTACAGACGCGGCTGTCAAAACCAAAGACCTTACATTCCCATACATCCCAATCCCAGGGCATTGACGGTGGGCCCATTGCGCCCGAGCTTGCGTTGAATGGGTTTGACATCGGCAGAAGAAGGCATGGTCGCTGGTTGTCAGAGATACTATATTGAAAACAAAAAAGCGAACGATGATCGGGGACGTCGGCCGGTCCTGCCTGCCCTTTATATAACCATTGCATGCGGCGTCATTCCCGGTGTTCCGGCCACAAGTTCTCCGCCTCGGTCTTCCGGAGGCGGCTTCTCCGCACGCCCTCAAGGCTCACAAAGGGAACACGATCGCAATGTGTCATCGCTATTACTAATCCTCTGTTGTCATGGTGTGGTTGATCACGTAAGAGGCATTCCGCCCTTCCGGAAGCCCGAAGACAAAAAATGTCAATCACTCTCCTCGTCTACCCAACCGCACCAGCATCACTCTCCACGCCGCATTTCACGCCAGAGGTCCTCGCATCTCCCACCTCTAACCTGGCATGCGATATTATTGTCCTCACGCTTGGAGGCACGCATGATGGCGCGCCTGACGAAAAGGAAGCATGCCAAGAGATTGCGGTTCGGATTCGCAAAGAACAGGGCAAAGGTGTTTTCATTATATTGTGGAGTGAACAAGTCAGCCAAAGTGCCATAGAAAGAACACGATGGCAAAAGATTGGTATCAACATGATCACTTGCATCCCAACGCACCTCACCAGTGTTCTCTCCACTCTCCACACCCTCCTTACTTTATCACCCACCAATACAATGTATCCATGTCCCCACTGTCCAGCATGTCTTCCCCTCGAAGCCCTCCAAATCCATTTACCCCTCTACCATACCCAAGAACCTAATCGCAAATCTTCTTGTCCCATCTGCGGAGCCCACCCACGGTTTTTGGCTGTACATGTTCATACGCACAACACAGAGCCCGGACACCGCTTGCCGCTCTTTGCACTTGTGGTGTGTATAAAGGACAATAAAGTCCTTTTAGTGGATGAGGTAGCAGGGCAGGGATGGTGGATTCCTGGTGGGGGCGTCGATCCAGGTGAGGATTTCTGTGAGGCGGCCACGCGGGAGGTGTGGGAAGAGACGGGGATGGAAGTCGAATTAAAAGGGGTGCTGAGGATCGAAGTGTCGCCAGGAGAGGGATACCCGAGAATGAGAGTGATCTTTTATGCAGAGGTGTGTGCTTGTGTTATTGGGTTCATTGCGAGCATTTTTTTTATGAAACGTGCCATTAGCCAATATCCACTAGCCCGCCACCCAAATCCATACCTGACTATGAAAGCGCTGGAGCTTGCTTTGTTTCTCCAACAGAACTGGATTCCCTTCCCCTCCGAGGACGCGAGCCCGTCCTCTGGTGCACCTACCTCCAACAAGGCGGGATCATCCATTCGTTGAGTGTAATGGGTAAAGAGTGGGCGCGACCTGCTATCGGATCTTGAATTATCATACTTGAAGCAATGATAATAGGACAGAGTTCAAGGGACTGGTCAAAGGGCAGGTTTTGGGAACGTTTTAAAAGACTCTTTACATGTATTACATCCATCAATAGTACAAATGCAACTGATATATTGGGTCGGATTATCCCAAAGTCCCGCATCAATTATTTACACTGATACAATATACATGAGTGGTGAACTTCTTCCAAAGTCCCACTTCAATTTATTACACTCTGCAGTATACATGAAGCAGTAGTAGTAGTAGTAGTAGTTTATTCGGGCGCGACAGCGAAGTAGTAGTAGTAGTAGTAGAAGTGATGCCAGAGGCGAGACGCAAAAGCGAGTGATGCAAAGCAAAAGTGATGCCAGAGGCGAGACGCAAAAGCGAGTGATGCAAAGCAAAAGTAATGCCAGAGGCGAGACGCAAAAGCGAGTGATGCAAAGCAAAAGTAATGCCAGAGGCGAGACGCAAAAGCGAGTGATGCAAAGCAAAAGTAATGCCAGAGGCGAGACGCACAGCGGAAGATGCCAGAGGCGAGACGCACAGCGGGAGATGCCAGAGGCGAGACGCAAAAGCGAGTGATGCAAAGCAAAAGTAATGCCAGAGGCGAGACGCAAAAGCGAGTGATGCAAAGCAAAAGTAATGCCAGAGGCGAGACGCAAAAGCGAGTGATGCAAAGCAAAAGTAATGCCAGAGGCGAGACGCAAAAGCGAGTGGGAGATGCCAGAGGCGAGACGCAACAGCGAGAGACGCAACAGCGGGAGATGCCAGAGGCGAGACGCAACAGCGAGAGACGCAACAGCGGGAGATGCCAGAGGCGAGACGCAAAAGCGAGAGACGCACAGCGGGAGATGCCAGAGGCGAGACGCACAGCGAGAAATGCCAGAGGCGAGACGCAACAGCGGGAGATGCCAGAGGCGAGACGCAAAAGCGAGAGACGGAAAAGACGACGGCGGGTGCGCGATCTTCTTCGCTGTTGCCTCTCCTTTTGGCGAAGAAGAGGCAACAGCGAAAGCTGGAATGAACGCGATAAAGGATTGGGGGGAAACGCGAGAGGGATGCGCTCTTTTATAGAGGAGGATTTTCTGGTCTGACGTGTCATTGTGTCTGCTCTCCACCAATAGGAACGTGGCACAGTACTGATATTAGGTAATTGGCAAATCCACCCACTCTCCACCAATAGGAACGTGGCACAGTACAAGGTAATTGTACAACCCATCCACTTAGGTAATTGTACAATCCACCCACTCTCCACCAATAGGAACGTGGCACAGCACATTAGGTAATGGCGTGATCCCACATGATCAGATACATCCCATAAATCAAGTACAACGGGTACTCCCCAAAATAACGTACTGTCGCATGACCAGACGCGTCGATAAATGATTTAACATCGGACTTGACGCGGAAAGTCTAAGATCAGCATTGACTCTGTTTTCCTCTACTTTTCTACATATTAAAAACTAGTTTAACATGCATACCCTGCAATATTTGTGAAAATTGTCAAAAGGAAATCGGTCTAAGTGTTGGCCGTGTCCAATTAAGGTTTGGGGGGTTATACTTGATTTATGGACGCGTCTGATCAGGTGGGATCACGCCAGTACAACGAGTATCGAATATATGATGGGACAGATCACAGCAGAAACAAATGCGTTAAACCAGGTTTGATGGCATGGCCATACCGCCTTAGCAATTGCTATGAAATAGTGCGTTGAATGAATGCAACCACAACGAACCCACAATGGAAGAAAGTACAAAATATTAAATTCAAACCGCTGTATTAACCGCTGTTTGGTGTCCCATCATACTCGACACAGTACTACGGAGTGGCGTTGAGAAACGACCCTCGTAACCCCCGTGACCCCACGTGACCCAAATCCAGAACACTGTCACGTGTGGTGCGAAAGCAAGTGATGGAGTAGTAGTAGTAGTTTATTTGGGCGCGACAGCGAAGAAGTAGTAGTAGTAGTAGTAGAGCGCGACAGCGAAGAAGTACTAGTAGTAGTAGTAGTAGTAGTAGTAGAGCGCGACAGCGAAGAAGTAGTAGTAGTAGTAGTAGTAGTAGTAGAGCGCGACAGCGAAGAAGTAGTAGTAGTAGTAGTAGTAGTAGTAGGAGAGCGCGACAGCGAAGAAGTAGTAGTAGTAGTAGTAGTAGTAGTAGTAGTAGTAGTAGTAGTAGTAGTAGTAGTAGTGGAGCGCGACAGCGAAGAAGTAGTAGTAGTAGTAGTAGTAGTAGTAGTAGTAGTAGTAGAGTAGTAGAAGTGATGCCAAAGGCGGTGATGCAAAGCAAGAAGTAGTAGTAGTAGTAGTAGAGTAGTAGAAGTGATGCCAAAGGCGGTGATGCAAAGCAGATGACGCAAAGCGAGTGATGCCAAAGGCGGTGATGCAAAGCAAGAAGTAGTAGTAGTAGTAGTAGTAGTAGAAGAGATGCCAAAGGCGGTGATGCAAAGCAGATGACGCAAAGCGAGTGATGCCAAAGGCGGTGATGCAAAGCAAGTAGTAGTAGTAGTGATGCCAGAGGCGAGACGCAAAAGCGAGTGATGCAAAGGAAAAGTGATGCCAGAGGCGAGACGCAAAAGCGAGAGACGCAACAGCGAGAGACGGAAAAGACGACGGCGGGTGCGCGATCCTCTTTGCTGTTGCCTCTCCTTTTGGCGAAGAAGAGGCAACAGCGAAAGCTGGAATGAACGCGATAAAGGATTGGGGGGAAACGCGAGAGGGATGCGCTCTTTTATAATGGGGCGATCTGGTCTGACGTGTCTTTGGGTGTCTACTCTCTCCACCAATAGGAACGTGGCACAGTCAATTCGGTAATTGTACAACCCATGCAGCATTTGTACAACCGTGTGTGTGCACTGGATTGGTTCGAACGTTGGAAACTAATGCTTTTGGTCTGAAGATACCACTTATATATTTACATTTGTACGGTATACACATGACAGACACATTATCAATATCTTCAACTTTAAACATCACGAAGAAGATATCGTCAAGGTCCAGTGTGGAACTTCTCGTTTATGTATTGCGGGTTTTTTTGATATCTGGACCTGCATACTTGTACTTTAGTAGTAGTCCTTGCAGCCCATGTAAGGCACATGTGTATGGCTACATCTGCCACAACCCTTTTGACGAAATAATACTTGTTTATTGCTGATACTGTACTTGTTTTTTCTTGACTTCCCGCCTGGATCTTCCATCCTACCTAATTCCCTACTCAAAAAGTCTACGTACTCGATAAACTCTACATACTCAGATTCCTAAACTCCCCTCCTCCGTCCCACCGGCTTTGGTTTTGGATAAATAACATGTCGATCTCCCTGGACAGCTTCCTTCAAAGTTGAAGGGGGTTTCCCTTGGACGTAGGGTGGCCAGTACTCTGACCGACCTGTGATGGTCGTTGCAGACTGAATGTGCTATGGCGTAGTGTTAGCCCCCATCTGGGTATTGCTGCCTAGCATTCACTTTCTTTTTGTACCTGCATTCCAAGATGAGCGTCTTGTTCCTTTTGCTGCTTTTCAGCTCGCTTACGGTCGTCGACAAGGCGATCCAAGTCAGCATGGTAGGCTACCGCCGAACGATGGTCAATGTGTCGGCCCTGTGCACGTTGAATTAGAAGGACAAACATTCGATCAAGGGAGTTAGGGTTTGTACCGTGTCCATGATGTCCGAGTATCGATGACGGGGATTTGCACGGTGATATGTGTTGTCAGAACCCCATTTCCACGGATCTAGTCTGGCCTAATGTGATGATGAACGATGCAGGCCAAAGAGTAAGCAATCCATGGAAAAGCGCCAATGACCAAAAGTGTTATTTAACCTGTACCTGTTGCGCCGCCTCATACCCAAGCTGTGGTGCGTCTTGTCCTAAAGGGAACTTGCTCATCATGATGCCACTTCAAAAAAAAAAAAATCTGTAGGACCTTACCTGTCCATTCTGGTCGGTATCCTTGCCCATACAATGGCGCGCTCTGCGTCATGAGCGGACGGGTAGGGCTCGACTCGTCAATCAACTACAAAAAAGCATCACCGTAAGAAATAGATAAAAAGCGATATCCTCAACAAGCACAACAGTGTCCCTAAAATACTTGTATTACGACACAATACAAAAGTGCAGTAGCACACCCCTCACGCCCGACTATAAAAGAACCGAATATCATTGCACGCATTCGGAATAACAGCGCTTACTTTCAGATCCCTTCTCAATCCAGCGCGATGGGCGTCGAGTTGGTGGGTAACCGGGTGCAAAAGGGGCGCACCAGCCCCAGGACGGCCGAAATGAAAGTAAACATCCTATAAAACAATGTGAGTACAGTTTGGATGCCTAGTTGCATGCAACATACATACGTTGGTTTCATCACGGGGGTGTAGATGCGATGCGATCCCACCGTGATCTGTAAAATCCTCTCGGGGTGTTGCTCCAATATCCGTTTTCACGCGACGGGTTTTAGATGTTGTCGATGTGATTGGGAGGCTGTTGAGAATGTTTGTTGGGTCTGCACGGAAGACTGTATAAATTAAATGCACAGAAAAACCTGGAGCGAGAAAACGCTACCTTGATGCATATTGGGTTTCTTGGCGTGGGATGCAGGGTAGGATGTCCGATCTCGCCATGAAATAGGGTCGACATTCGATCCTGCCTGTTCATGTATTGCAACGTGCGGTGGCGGCTATTCACCCAATAGAATAAGAACTCGGTCCTCATAGCGAAATGCTTTGCGGCACACTTACCGGCTGAACCTGTCCCACATCCCTCTTATGCATTCGCGTCGCATGCGTATGTGCCTCGCCCAACCCGGCAAACAACCCCTGCATTGGATCCTTAGCCTTTGAAAAATGGGTGACTGGGTCTACCAGTTTACCTTTTGATCTGCGACGGCTGCTTCGTACTGCTGACGGAGGCGCTCGGCGCGATGCTGGCTCGGTGCTGCGTCTGCTGCTTGTTAAAGTCTTTTCTAATGGGTCTTAGACAGTGTACTTACCAAATGTTTTTGAGTCTGCTATGACGCGACCATTCGGCTAGAAGTGACATGCATAATTGATGACCCAGAACATACAGGTATCCATCCCATGTAGAACCTACCTTGCTAATCTGCTCTTTGCTTTCCTCCTTTTTGTCCACAATAACTCTCTTGTGATCAAACGGCCATTCAAACCGTTTTGCTTCCTCTCTCCTCATTTCCTTTTCCATCTTTTTCCTTTCCTCCTTCTCCTTCAACTGCACCTCAGCCCAATGCGCTAGCTCCTTCTTCATCTCCTGTCGACGCTCTTGTACGTCTTCTGGGATGCTGTAGATGGCATTCGCAATGCTGGGGCCTTTATGCGCATTGGGAAGAGGCTGGGTGGTGTGTCCTCCAAAATAGATGGGGATATTGGAGGTGGATTGCTTGGGTTGAGCTGTGCATTGAATTAACATGCTGTCATGTGTTGGATGCAAAAGCTACCGCACCTGTATACTGCGGGCCCGTACGAAGGCTTCCATCCAAGTTTATAGATGTCCCAAGATGATCTTGGTGCCATCTGCCATGGTTCATACGTGGTACGTGTGGGCCTTGTACTTCCATGCTTGCTTCTCTAACTTGTATAGGTCGGCCAGTGGGCGCGGAGGACGTGGCCAACGACATTTTAAAAATGTTTTAAAAAAGAAAATCAAGATTGCATTAGGGAGTAATCATTGCGAGGCGATCCTGCAGACATTTGCGGGTATGATGCACGAGCATATTGTCCTCGCCATTGTTATGACAGACATACGGTACATACTGTTGAATGTCACCGTGAGGTAAAAAACTCAGGATCATCCGTCTATTATTAGTGCTTGCATCGGTTTTTAGCTTATGTGAACACGATCTGTGGCTTGGAGGTATTTCATAATCGGCGGTACTGCACTGTCACACTGTCACAGAAAACAGCAAAACGATTTTCCTCGGACACCAAAAGATATGGGACCTACACCCCACATGACTTTTGGCTGTAATCATGGCCTGCAGCGTCGCTTCTGCCTTCCTTCATGGCCCCCCAGGATCTATCCTCCCTACCGGCAGAGTTACTGTTGGCCGTGACAGAGTTCCTGGATGCGGAAACCTACATCCGTCTGTCTCAAACCTGTAGTCTATTCCGGTACCTCCTCTTTAATTCTCCCCGAAGATGGGCATTCGGAGCGAATCCAGACGTTCTGCTGACACATTCAGGGCTTGACGTCACGTTTACGCAGAACCACGGTCCTGATGCATCGGACCTGCTGTACGATTCGGTGATTACCGTTTTGGAAGAGCGGAATGGAACAGTGAGGTACAATAGGGTGTATCGCGGCTTGCGATGCCGTGGGGACCGGTCTGTGGTCGGTGGGATGCCGCTGTGTGTCTTGCCAATTGGGTGGAAGCAACGTACGAATCCCTCCATGGCATACTACGAAATCAAAGTAACAAGTACACACGATGGGACATGGCGCATTGGGTTAGCGAGAGAGGGCTACTCGTCTGTTCACCCTGTTGGAATCTTGCCGTATAGTGTTGGATACTGCAGTGAAGACGGCTCTGTAGCTCTCGGTCATCGGGACGGGGAACGCTTTCAATTTGCGCCACCATGGAAGAGTGGAGATATTGTTGGGTGTGGGTATCTCGTTGATCAGGGCGACACACTCGCAACGGTATTTTTCACTCTGAATGGCTTCTGGGTAGGTGATGCACCGTATGTGATCACTAGCACGCCATATGACTATCGGGAGATATGGTTCCCAGTCGTGACGTCCTCAGTGGGCTGCCAAGTGCAAATAAACCTTGGACAAGAGCCCTTTGCGTATAAGCTTGCGAACAGTATGTCGGGCGCCACACATTTGGCTACTAAGCGCTTGTGGCCGAGGCCAAGATGCGTGGATGCCACTTCAGCTACGTCGGACCTTGTCATGGCACCTAATCCCCTTCCTCACCCCTCCGACCCATACATTTCAGCCGTCCTCCCATCACCCTACACACTCCACTTCCCAGATATTGGCTCCACAACAGCCCGCTCCTGCTTCTCAACAAAACCCATCCCGCCACAGTTTTACTACGAACTCGTCGTACTGGATCCTGGACCCAACTTTAACAGTTTTCTCTCCTTTGGCCTGGCCACAAAACCTTACTCTTCCTTTCATCATATTGGATGGGATGCTCACAGTATCGGCTACCACACCGATGACGGACGGGTCTACCACGGAGCGTTCGCAAAAGGCATCAAATACGATACAGATCTGGAACTTGCTGGCGTGCAGCGTGGTACGGTGCTGGGATGTGGGTATGATGCCGGGGTGGGGTCTGTGTATTTTACGAGGGATGGAAGGTTCCTGGGAACGGCTGGTGAGGGGATTTGGGGGGAGTTATATGTGGCTGTCGCAGCGATTAGAGCATGGAAGGTGGAAGTTAATTTTGGGAAACGGGCGTTTGTTTATCATCCGAAGGAGGAGGATGTGGGTTTGGGACAGTCATTTCCCCTCGTTCACCTTCAACACACGCCTCGAATATAAAGGTCCAGAGCACCCCGTACGTATGAATATCCAACCCAACCAGATTACTTTAATTTTATAAGATGCCTCATATATAGACTGTTTACTTAAGAATGTCCAAGCAATGCTAATGATGCAGCCATATGTATAAAACGAAACCATTATAATTTCGGTTCTATCACCAAGATGCAGACGTACTTCTCGCCCTACTCAAAAACGTCCATCTCTCTCGATCGGCCTTTGATGGCTTTTTCCGCAGATTTCCTGCCACCCCCTTGGCGGGAACTTTTGTTGAAGGTGGTTTTGGTTTCAGCAGGTCCTGGCTACCGATATCTCCGTCAATTATATGTAGAGATGATAAGGAAGAGCTAATGGATTCTTCACTGGTCGAAGGAGAGAGAGATATCGATTGGGCGCGGACGGGTAGTCCAGTGGTGGGTTGAGGCGGTGCGGGGGCACCGAGATTGATATCGACATCCTCTGGTTTGCGAAGTCGGTAAATGGCACCTTCAGAAAGTGTTCGAGCCTGCCCCGACAAATGACTGAAATTAATGGCAAACTGGTCTCGTCCGCGCTTGCCCGTCTCATCTTCGGTCGTCTCCGCAGAAGGGGCATTGGGACTTCTGACGGGCGTCTCCCGTTCGCTACCTTTCAGCGCATGTAACTCAATCCAAAGCTTATTGAGCTTATCGTACAGTTTCGACACCGTTCCGATGCCTTGAATCCGCGATCGGCAGTGACCCCACTCTAGATCCTCTTTGAATTCGTAGCGGAGTTGGTTTATGGCTGCGTCCAGATTTGGAACCTCGAAACCGAGACCCAAAAGTTTAGAACCCTTTCGATCGTAAAATCCACCTTGAGTTGTGCCTGACCCGAAATCGGCATGTTCGGTAAAGCAGACGGTGCAAGTTGCCGAGCGCAAGTCGTTTCCAAGCCAGTAATAAACCGACCGGGAGAGACCGACGATAAAGTCTTCCGTGTCCACAAGACGGAAACCTTGCCCTTGGCTAATAGCCTGTCGCACCGTTGCAGCGGCTCCAGGCTTTTTGCGTGAAATTGGACGATCGGGTGTACCGGGTATACCCAGTAATGTCCCTATATCTCCTCCCCCACTACCACCCGATCGAGGTGTCCGTTGTATAGCCAGGTCCAAAGTTGTGATTCTCTGTCCTTGCGCCGTTCTTGTTCGATGTGAAGCAAGAATGGTTTCATACCACCGAACAGATGCATCGGCTTGAAGTGTCGGTATTGCATAGTACCCCAAACGAGCATACCACTGCTTTTTTGTGGATGGGACATTCAGCTGGCTATCCGTCAACTCCATTAACCGCACCTCCAATCCATTCGGATCCCGTGTGATGCACATTTTGACTTCGGCAATGTCCAGTGGTGCTAGGACAATTTCAAAGCCTTTGATGGACAACCTTTTTGCCAGACGATGCACGAAATGGACGTAGATGACGAGGTACTCATAGTTGTGGGGAACACGCCCTGGCTTTCCGTGATTAGATGCTAAATGATCCATGGAACTCCGTTGCGACTCGTGTGGCGATTGTTCCTCTACCTGATCTCCCGACACGACCTTTTCGAAAATGAGCTGGACATTGTGTGCGTTGGTGGTCTTGCCTGTTGGACGATACGACAATGCAACTACAGTTGCCTTTTCTGTGATCTTGACCTCAGGTGGCACTTCCTCTTTTCGCCTGTCCTTGTCCCGTGTCGGTCGGTCCTTGTCTGCAGCAGCAGGATAAGAGATTTGATCTGTCTGCCAGTCGACGGACATGCCCAGATTTTGATAGAAGTCGATAGTTTTCTGAACATCTTTGCATCGAAAACGTAGATACTTGAATGCAAAGCGCTCTTGCACGCCGTGTGATGTGCCTGGTGTTCTTCCTCGTCCGGTGCGGGATAGCATGGTTGGGGGACATGATGCTTATCCAATCCACCTTCAAGTCTCACCGGCGGTCCAAGCCACAGCTGAGCCACCTGATTGCCATCCAGAGATGTCGCCGTCCCTGTTCCAGAACGCTACATGGCAAGCTAGCCGATACCACCTTTACAAGCTCAAGACAAGTATGGCTAGCGATGTTTTGGTGTATTGAACGTCTCAAGTTTTGCACGTTGCTGTGCTGACCAGCTTGCAATCTGCACAATGGCTGTGCACATTTCAGCAGTCTCGGATGCCCTAGTTTAATACTCAAGCTGGCGCGCAGGATGATGACAGATGTTGAACAGACAAAGATGTTAGAGATGGGCATCTCCTCCATTCCAAGAAGCCTTTCAGGCCAAAAGTGCGTGAAGTGCGAATGAACGTCAGGCTTAGTCGTACATGCCTGTGCCACCATTCAACTCCATGGCAACAGCTGCCTTGCTCTCCTTGGAAGGTCGATACAAAACGATCTGGCATTCCACTTTAGCAGTTCCTCGGATCCCTTGCCGCCTTCACTTGCACCTCGCCAGATCGTGCGCTGAGTATTTTACAATCCGGTTGACTGAACCGTCTTCCTTCAACTCCACCATCCCGTTTCGACCCCCACAGCAGACATGTTTCTGTACAACGTCACTCTGCAGCAGACAACGGGGATCAACCAGGCGGTGATTGGGAACTTTGCGGGAACGAAGCAGCAGGAGATTCTGGTCGCTCGAAATTCTGTCTTGGAGTTATTACAACCAGATCCTTCGACGGGAAAGGTTCACTCCCTGCTGACTCACAATGTTTTTGGAATCATTCGGTCTGTAGTACCGTTTCGGTTAACTGGGAGCTCGAAAGGTGTGTGACATCTTCTGGCAACGATACTGCCTTGATGAACATGGGATTTGCATGTTCCATGACATTATGAGCTCGTAGCTGACACACGTACAATTTGACTCTGCATCCTAACTGTTTTGCTTGTGGTTTAGATTACATCGTGGTGGGATCAGATTCCGGCAGAATCGTCATTCTAGAGTACAATCCGGCGAAAAACACGTTTGACCGCGTTCATGAGGAAACATATGGAAAGAGTGGATGTCGTCGAATTGTCCCTGGACAATACCTTGCAGCCGATCCAAAAGGGAGAGCTGTGATGATTGGCGCCATCGAGAAGCAGAAGCTGGTGTATATTTTGAACCGAGATGCATCTACCCGATTGACCATCTCGTCACCGCTGGAAGCTCACAAGTCACATACTCTTGTACACGACCTTATTGGAGTTGATGTTGGATTTGAGAATCCTGTTTTTGCCTGCATCGAGGTGGATTATTCGGATGTGGATCAGGATCCTACTGGCGAAGCATTCCAAAACGCCGAAAAAGTGAGATCACACCTCCGTTGTTGACAAATGATTGGAATCATTTCTCATTACTTGTCATTTAGGTGCTTACCTACTACGAGCTGGATCTTGGCCTTAACCACGTTGTCCGAAAATGGAGTGATCCAATAGATCCTCGTTCTAACAAGCTCATTCCTGTACCTGGTGGTGTGGACGGGCCGAGTGGAGTGTTGGTATGTTCGGAAAACTACATTACATGGAGGCACCAAGACTATCCGTCAGTTCGTGTCCCAATTCCTCGACGTCCCGACCCTCTATTATCTTCTCCTTCGGCAAATGGCGAAGACATGGAGATGGGCCGAGGGGTTATTATTGTATCCAGTGTCATGCACAAGTTGAAGAAAGGGTTCTTCATTTTGGCGCAAACTGAGGATGGGGACGTTTTCAAAATCACGATGGATTACACAGCGGGGGCCGATGGCGTCATTGGTGGGATTCAAAACTTGAAGATCAAATATTTCGACACTATTCCAGTAGCAACAAACATGTGCTTGCTGAAGACTGGTTTCTTGTTTGTTGCTAGCGAATTTGCGAATCAGTGAGTTCTCTTGAGCGATTGATGCATGACTCCCCAGCAACTTTTTGACACTTGTTCTTCAGTTACCTGTACCAGATTGAAAACCTAGGTGATGATGATGAAGCGCAGATGGAGTACCAAAGTGCTGAGCTTCCCCAGGGTGATGATGCGGATGAAGTGATTGTATACTTCAATCCTCGCGGCTTGCGGAATCTTGCCATCGTGGATGAACTGGAATCGATATCACCACTAATAGATGCAAAGGTCTTGAACTTGGCCGAGGACGATAGCCCACAGATCTACGCACTTTGCGGTCGAGGGGCACGTTCTTCATTCCGTATCCTTCGCCATGGGTTAGAAGTATCTGAAATGGCGGTATCAGAGCTACCCGGCAATCCAAATGCGGTTTGGACAGTGAAAGCCAATGCACAAGGTGAGTGATGATGGAAGGACATGACACCGCAGTGATGCATTCTTGCGTAAATCTAATATCACTGTTTTTTCAGAGGAATTTGATTCATTTATCATTGTCTCCTTTGTCGACGCCACCCTTGTGTTGTCCATCGGAGAGACGGTTGAGGAAGTCACCGATACAGGTTTCCTGAATAGCACTCCAACCTTGACTGTTGCACAGCTTGGTGAGGATGCGTTGGTACAGGTATGTTTAAAGTGGTCAGATATGATCAGTTTCGTACAATCTTACAGTGAGTTGGTAGGTCTATCCTCGTGGTATCCGGCACATTCGCGCTGACAGGCGTGTGAGTGAGTGGAAGGCGCCAGGTAACAAGACCATCGTGAGAGCGGCATGTAATCGCAAGCAGGTATGTACGACTGCCGTCGCTGTCTTTTGACCCCTTGCTGATGGTTCTGTGCAGGTCGTTATTGCCCTGTCCGGCGGAGAGGTGGTGTACTTTGAGCTGGATTCACATGGGCAGCTTAACGAGTTCCAGGATCGAAAGGAAATGGCTGCTCCGATCACTGCCCTGAGTATTGGTCCTATTCCGGAAGGGCGACAGAGGTCCGGATTCTTGGTATGTACACGTGCATTATGCTATTCCAACAAAGCGTGGCTCTTCCCAACCGCTGCATTGTAGGCGGTCGGATGTGAGGATAACACCGTGCGAATCCTCTCATTGGATCCCGATAACTGTCTGCAATCACTGGGAATGCAGGTATGTAAAGTAGCCTCTCGTGACTTCTCTCAATGCAAAACTCTTATATATGTGGCAAGGCGGTCAGCTATATGCCAGTGTCACTTGCGTTGGTGGAAATGAGTGACACGGGAACGGCGACAGGCACATTGTACCTAAATATTGGATTGCAATCGGGATTACTTCTCCGAACTACGGTCGATAGTATCACGGGTGCATTGAGCGACACACGATTTCGGTTCTTGGGATCGCGTCCCGTCAAATTGTTCAAGGTTCAAATTCAAGGCTCACCTGCGGTCCTAGCATTGTCTAGCCGTCCCTGGTTATCATTCACCTATCAATCCAGGACCAAGCTGATACCCCTTTCGTAAGTTTGGTGCGATGCACATTGGTAAGGATGGAAATGGGCAACTAACGTGCCATGCGGTTCAATTTTGCAAATTCAGTGCTCCTATGCTTGAGTATGGTTCAAGCTTTTGTTCCGAACAATGTCCTGAGGGCATTGTGGCGATCGAATCAAACAATCTACAGTGCGTATGAGTGTGAACTTGCAAGAGTATCTAGGATTGAGCTGATGTTTGTTGCTTTTGCTAGCATCTTTACGGTGGAAAAGCTCAGCACCGTCTTCAATCACAGTATTATCCCGTTGAAATATACTCCAAGACGATTCATTTATCACCAGCCCAGCGGTAATTTCGTCATCATTGAATCAGAGCACAACACCTGGTGTCCATCGGATAAGGTGAAACGAATCGCCGAAAAGGTTGAGTTTCATGGTTTCTTCTGCTTTTCTTAGATCAACAGTTAGAAGTTGATGTTAAGGCTTGATGATTTTAGGCCGATCAAATGGACGAAGGAGAAGAGTATGAGGAATTGCCTCCAGAACAGTTTGGCTTGCCACGAGCCGAGGCCGGAAAGTGGGCCTCATGCATTCGGATACTCAACTCAATGACCAGCGAGACGGCGCATCTATTAGAATTAGATAACAATGAAGCTGCTTTCAGGTGAGTAATAGACGTGTTTTGGATGCATGCCGAGCTATGTCTCACCCTGTGCCTCGCAGTATCACCACTTGTATCTTCCATGGTCAAAAGGGCGAGGCGTTTTTGATTGTGGGGACGGCAGCGGATGTCACCCTTTCACCAAAGACGTGTTCCAGCGGGTTCCTTCATACATATCGATTTGTGGATGGTGGGAACGCATTGGAGCTTCTCCATAAGGTATATCTTGTATTTCTACATGGATGGATGGGAACACGAGACTGATCGTCAGTCCTTTGCAGACGCCGATCGACGATGTCCCTTACGCGCTATGTGCGTTCCAAGGAAGACTTTTGGTTGGAATGGGCAAAATACTTCGTATTTATGACTTGGGCAAGAAGAAGTTACTCCGCAAGTGTGAGAACAAGGTATGTTCCCAGAGCAGGTACCCGGTATTTTCCATTCGTAACCACTCACACTTTGTATGTAACAGCAATTCCCAAACAACATCTTAACGCTGCACACCCAAGGCGACCGCATCGTTGTAGGAGACGTGCAAGAATCTGTACACTTTGCGTCCTACCGACACTTTGACAACCGAATAGTAATTTTCGCCGACGATACAACTCCGCGTTGGATTACGGCGACGACCATGGTGGATTATGATACCGTCGCCGGTGGAGACAAGTTTGGGAATATCTTTATTGACAGGTTACCTGCGGAAACATCTGAAGAGGTGGATGAGGACCCAACAGGAAATAAATTGGTATATGAGAAGGGTTACTTGCAAGGGGCACCACATAAGGTCTGTGCATTCGTGTGTCATGCTCTACAGTCAATGTATGGTACCGATACTGATGGGCTGAAATTACTATAACAGGTGGAGCACGCTGCAGATTTTTTCATTGGCGAAAGCCCTACCTCTGTTACCAAAACTGTCATAGTACCTGGTGGCCGAGAAATCATCGTGTACACAACCCTTCTCGGTACAATTGGCTGCTTGATCCCATTCCAATCCAAGGAGGACGTTGAATTCTTCCAGCAACTCGAAATGCACATGCGCAATAAGTTCCCACCACTTTGTGGACGGGACCACCTTGCCTACCGATCCTATTACATTCCCGTACGCAACGTCATTGATGGTGACCTGTGCGAGCAGTTTAACCTCCTTCCGAATGAAGTGAAGCGGCAGATTGCGGAGGATATGGATAGGACTGTTAGTGAATTGTCAAAGAAGGTTGAAGATGTGAGAAATCGGGCCGCTTTTTAGAAGGTTCTGCGTGGGGTTTGTGTATATATATAATGTTACGTCTGCAACGTTTTTGCCTTTGAAAAGATATAGCAGCTGTGCTTGACAGAAACGCCAGAGACACTTGTGACTGATTTAATGATAGCCGCTTAAAAGGACACTGCCGCTCCTTTATCCAATGGTAGGATATGCTTTCTACAAGTGGACACGGAAAGCTACAGGCGTGAAGAATAGCGGTTGGACTAGTCTCGCTCAGCTACGCCAGTTCAGTTGATAAAGGCTCTCAGTTTCTAGCGGGCGGTTGAGGTAGACGGCCATGTTCACACTATGGTCACAGCATCACCCGACCAAGCTGCTTCTTGTGGACAACTCGATGCATTAATGTCGTTTGCTATTCAATATTACAGAGAGGTGGGCCACACGAGAGTTAGCGAGTATTACCCCTTGTGAAGTATTAAATCTTTGGAGTGGAGGTAACTTTTTAAACTGAGGAAGAGGGAGGAAAAGGAGGGCGGGCGGCACCTGGCAGACTTCAAGAGGAGGGGATAGTATTTTTGTTGAGCCAGAAATTATATAAGCATGGTTACTGAAAAAAGTGGAGTTCAAGCTATTGGCTGTTTGACAGTTTGACAGTAGAAAGATTTGTGACGGCAATATCTATAGGCATTCATTTTCCTGGGACTGATCAGAAGGTTCGGATAATGTAAAATTGTGAACTGCAGACGTTGCCTAATAAGATTCAAGACGGTGACGTTGGTATAAAATACTATTCGAAACCACACAAGTCATAAAGAATGCATCCAATCAAGAACCTCAGGCAGAGCAAGCAGCATCTCCAGGCGCCATGCAAAGCATGTATCTATCAAAAAATGCCTGGTAACTCTCGGTCATATTCAATTCCATCGTCCACTTGACGTCGTAGGCTTCTGTCCGTTCCGCCTTTGGCGAGACATCAGGTGCATGAGCATAGTACGTGCTTTGATCCGTGTTTACGGGTGCAAGGTTGGGGGACTTTAGATTAAACCGCATGCGCTGCATGAGGATATCCATATCGTGGGCAATACCATCAACGGCCTGGCGAGGGGTATACCCAACAGCGCGACCCTCTTCTGTGCCGTTGGCCCATACCATGGCTTTGGCCAAGTTCGGAGCCCATACTTGCGCCAGAGCGGGATAGTGAGGAACATTTGTGCCAGTGTCTGGACGTGATAGTGGCAGGTTAAATAACAGTAATGGTTTGAGGTTGCGTAGGCAGTGGTGACGTACCTGTCCATAAATGTCTCAATGGACTACGATAGAACTCAACGAGGCCGCCCCAGAATTTGATACGGTCGCTCACGTAGTTGGCATTGATAGCTATAAAGTCAAACAACAGCAAAAGTAGTTTAAGAGTTTTATCACAAGTAGCCAAAGTGTGAAAATAATCAACGTACTCGACTTTCGGATGGGCGTTCCAGCAACGATGAACCTCTTCAAATCCACAGTCTTTGAAACGCAAAACTGTGCCCACAACCATGCAGCCTCCAACTGTTTTCCCTTTGTCGTTTTTGGAATACTCCATGCACCACTGTCTTGGTATCCAACTTTCATGCCGCGATCCCAGTATCGTCCCACAGGGGACGGGGCAACTCTCCACCTCAATTCGCCATTGGAGTTGACGACGGGGGAGGAAATGGATTTATAATAGTCTTTGGCGAGGTCGGGAGTGTATTCAAAGATCATTTGGGCAATGTCCCCTCGTGCGGGCTTGGAGCCCGCTGTGAGAAAGTCCCAGTCCAAGGCAGCAGAAGGAGCGTAGTTGAACATCCATTCAATAGAGCGATTGAGACCGTATTCGGCTGCATATGAGTTCATTGCACCTATAAAAAAGACAAAGGAAAGGTGCATTACGCTCCATATCTTCATTATGGGACAATGATGCAAACTAACTTACCACCGCGTTCGACAGAAGCACCGATGGGAACATGATTCACCACCTTGATACCCCAGTCATCGACACCGGTTCCGTTTACTCCACCATTTGGCAACCCTTTATCATCACTTCCGGCCATTGAAAACCAGGCATCCGTATACCTCCAGCTCATTGCAGCAGGGCCACCATAAAACGAGGTCAAGTATTTCCATCCGAGCTTTCCGTCCAGGATCTGGAGAGTAGACATGGCACCATAGTCGGCGTGTCCGTAGACTGAACGAGCACCATCCCATCCAACCGGGGGCGTATCGCTTGGACGAATGCATTTAGGAATGAGATCGTCGCTATTCAGGAAGCGGCAGCGGTGGCGAAACATTTCGGCAATGTCCTCGTAGCTTTTCCAGGTACGGGGGACACCAAGGGTATAGCCGTACGTATCGTTGAAGACGTTCTTGATATCTGGGAATGAAAGTTAGTTAGGATTACATCTTGCAGGTACGAAAGGGATCATTTCTTGCTCACCGGTATCCGTAAACCAATCATACCGATAAAAGTACAAGTTAACAAACTGCTGATCCGTCAATTGAATAATATTCCCGTCCAAATCCGAGCCAAAGTAAATGTTCATCCAATCGTTCAAATCAAGGTTGGTCATGTTGGTGACTGGGGCGAGGAGTGGGTTCATTTCGTAGATTGGGTCACCGTTGCCGTCCACTCCGATTTTGTTGGCGATCGTGTGCAGACGTTGTGAACGGAGATGAAAGCCGTTCGAGTCGGCATCATGAACTGGTTGAGTAAAAGAACATCGTAAGACTCTTGTATGGATGAAGGTTACTTGGGCAAACACTTACCATAAATGTCAAAGTATCGTTTTCCTGTACGGATTTGCTCTGTGATGGTGCTCACAAGATTCTACATAAAAGCGCGGTCAATCAAAGGATATCCACCAAGACCAAGCTACACGAAGCATAAACTTACTCCTTCATCCATAATAACATGATTGACTTTGATGCCTGTTATATCGCTGAAAGCTCTTGCAAGAGTATCACTTTCATAACTGTGGATTGTGATACTCTCGGCGGTTGATTGGACGGTGACACCCTGCAAACCGCGCTCTGCTGCGACGCGCTGAAACCATTCCAGTTCGCTGCGTTGTTGGTCAACGGAGAGGACAGATGGACGGAATTCCTCGAGCCATTTTGAGATCACATCTTGGCCAGCAGCATGAGTTGAGGGTGTAGAAAGGAGAAGGGAGGTGGTGAAGAGGCCCAGGAGCGGTAGGGTATACATTGGATCAAACTTGTGCTTTTGTTGCCTTGGGTATAGTTTTTTCTACGGTGTTGCAATAAACACCTTGTCGTCAAACTCTACTGGAGAACTTGCGTTCCTTTTTATTCCACTTGGGGACACTACTTGTTTTGGTCTATCCCTGCTGGAGACGCTCGCTTGATTAGTGTTAGATCCAAATAAGTTTGCTTGCAGAATGCCACACACTCCGACAATGCTTGTGATGAGATCCCCAGCTGACTTTGACATCTTACTCAAGAATCATTGCAGATGTATTTGTTATGTTCCCCGTTTGAATGAAAGGAGAACAAAGCAAACTGCCTCCCAATAACGAAGCATCCAGAACATACACCCAAGTTTCCTTTCAAAAATGCATTCTCGTCGCCACGCCTTTGTGTGCAAACAACTTCAAATGTCAGAAAATAGGGACCAAAGGGATTGTAGCTTCTTTTTTCCTTACATTCTGGATCATCTTTGTCGCCTCAATGTTATTTGCATCTTGCCTCCCATATACCTGCCAACAAGTAATCCTGGGGGACATTAGGGACGCGCCAGAAACCTTCAAAACAAAACAAAACCTAGCTAACAACAGGATGTCCGACAAACAAACAGCACCCTTCCATACCGAACTCAATGAAGTATACTAGGGTTATAACGGAGGGTGGCTAGCTACACCATGGGGGTTTCTGTTTGTGCAGCCAAGTTTATTAAACCGATGTTAATGGCGGACTTTCTTTTTGTAGACAGCACCTTGGTGTCTTTACAAAGAGCGCCAGACAATACAGCAAGAATACCAAGAGAACCAAGAGATCACTAACAAAAATGTTTTTATTTTTCGTTTGGGTTTTGGAGCGAAATTGGGGGACTTGCACTCAGCGGGCGTTTCGTCATCTGGAAGGCGCTTCATTTGAAAAGCTGGCGCCTGTTTGACAGGTTGCTTCTACCAAATACAAGACACTCCCAACAAATGTTCGGAGTAAGTGGTCCGACATATCTTGGTTGAAGGATTGACCAAACAGCACAGTAGGCCCCACTACTAGGTGATGAGCCACTGGATGATATAGGGACTTGTTTGCTTGTTCAATTCCAGAACAAGGGCCGCCTTCTCACATTTCTAAACCAGAAACCTTCAAGTCGTCCTCACATGACGATCGAAAGATGGAAACGAACAAGAGGCGCCAATTGAACAATGAAAAAAACATCAGACCACTTTAGTTTATTTTTCAAGGTTGTCTCCCTGAGGCATCCATACAAAGAAAAACTGTCACCCACAAGCCTCACACAACAAGATGCTCCAAGCTGTCCAGCGTATCAGATCTCGCCGAATGCGCCGAATGTAGGAATAGTGGGTGTTATTTAGCTTAATGCCTACACTCGTCTCCCTCCATGTCACAAAATTAAAGATTGTTATACCTAAAGTTCAATCGCGTACAATTCAATATCCAATAAGTCAGCAAGAGAAAAAGTAGTCAGCGAGATGTACGGTCGTATATATCTCGCGGCGGCATTATGGGCACTGGTGCTCCAAAGCGCCGTGGTGCAAATCACGGCTATTCAGCTCTCCTTTTCAGCGTTCAATGAGACTGCTGGCGATTGGGTCGCCCCGAGGGAGGGCCATGGAATGGTGACGTTGAATCACTCGGTCATTGCGCTGTTTGGTAGGTTCTTTGACCAGTTACGGATTTTTGGATTCTTGCAATGGCTTGGTTTATTCATCCACTTTTTCGTCTCGCTTCTTAGGGGGCCAGGAAGATAGGTAATGAATGCAGGAAGTTAACAGCCCACCGAATGCTAAACTAACAATCATCACTTTCAATAGATACATGATGAGCAATGATCTTTTCTTCTTCTACCCCAACTTGGGAACTCACGGAACATGGAAATCCATTAACGCAGATCTAACTGGGCCTCTTCCTCCGCCACGATATCACCCAGCCCTAACCGCTGCGGGAAAATCCGACAGCATTCTTGTTCTTCACGGCGGCATGAGCGAGGATCTCTCTGCATTGGACGATGTCTGGATTCTAGACACGAGTAAGAGGCCCATGGGATGGCAATCTGTCAATGGATCGGTCGGAGCCCGCTGGGGACATTCGCTGACAACCGTTTCAGAGGATCTGGTTGTGTTGTTTGGTAAGTGTTTGAAGATTGCCGGTCTCACCTTCGCTCACACATCTTTACGTACTAGGTGGGTACGACGGGACTTCCTTCTACAACGACATCCGAGCTTTCAACCTGACCACAAAGCAATGGCACACTCCCACAACTCTCAGCGCCAAGCCTTTTGCACGGGCTTGGCATACAGCCTCCTGGGTTGCCTCGCAAGGAGCACTGATCGTTGTGGGCGGACAAGGACAGGACTGGATGCGGATGGTGGATGTGAATCATATTGTGCCAAAAACAAAGGAGTGGGTGGCAATGAACGTGGTCTTTCCGAACTTGGCCGGATCGGTAAGAACATATCCGGAAATGCGTGCGTAAAATTGGTTGTAAACAGTTTGTTTTTCTGCTTGAAGGAAACACCTGGACCACGGTGCGAACACTACGCGTTTCCGTACTTTGACAGTATCGTTCTTGGAGGAGGTGTCTCAAACGTTGATCCTGACCCTAGAAAATGTAAGTTACCGGCCACTCCCTTCCTATCGAATGTCTTCCTCACTCACAAAACGACCACCAGATCGCGTCTTCAAAACCGATCACTGGCTCTACAACGTCACCACCCAAACTTTCTCCCATCTGTCCATTGACAATGTCCAAGAAATTGACAGCAACGATATCGTTCCCGTCGCACGCCACAATGATCCCGTTACGACTCCTTCTATGGCTGCCAAGGCTAGTCGTGTTGGAACGTCGTTGTTCGTGGTGGGTGGAATGGATAAGTTCTGGTTGCAGATGGATACGGGTGAGTTATGTCTTTGGTGGTTTTCGTCAAGTAACATAGATAACTGATACGTGTATATTCCCTCTCATCAGTGGCACATCTTTCCCTTGGATCTGATAGCTGCGAGCCCGGGACAGTGTACGTAAACGCAACAAAAACCTGCGAAGCCTGCCCACCAGGGTCATTCAGTTTCACAGCTGGCGCAACCCAGTGTCAACACGCGCCAGCAGGGTACGTTGTAAAACTCAACGGAGGATGGGAACCTGAGGCATGGTGTGTACCATTTGCTTGTGATCATGGATTTCTTGAACGTGCCTCATCCATGATATGTTGAACATTGTAGCCCAGCTGGAACATTTGCATCGGATACGGGGTCCGTCAGCTGTGTTCCCTGCGCAGCAGAAACTTACTCTGATCCTGCAAGTTCCACCTGTAAAGCTTGCCCAACTGGGACAACCACCAACGGGCAGACCGGCGCTGCACAATGCACTTTCGTGAACATCGTGTACAATGAAAGGGAGGTGGACCAGACGGTTCGCTTGGCTATGACGGTCATTGCAGCGTTATTGGCAACTCTGTCTGCTGTAATTGGGGTCGTAGCCTTTGTTCAGAGGAAGTCAAAGGTGTTTATTGCCGCTTCTCCGACATTCTTGTACTTGATTGCTCTCGGGGCCGTATTATCGTACCTTGCGGTGCCGGTCAGATTCTCGGTCTCGTCCCTGTCGTGCATGGCGTCCGAGTGGTTAAACCATATCGGATTTGGGCTCTTGTTTGGAAGTAAGTTTTTGGAGATAGATTCCGCCTTTTTGTTCTCCGCTAATGTCAACTCTGTAAACCTCAAGGTCTCTTATTCAAAGCCTACCGCGTCGGCCTCATCTTCAAATCAAAACCTCACAAGCTCATGTCCCGTTCGCCACTCACGGACCGTAAGCTCCTCATGTACCTCTCTATACTTGTTTCCGTCCTCGTTTGCTACCTCATCGTCTGGACCATCGTTTCTCCCGTTCGGGTGGACATCATCTCGCAAACTATCGACATCTCTCACGTGGACGAATATCTGGCATGCGAGCAGGGGAAAATTCAGCTGGGAATACTGGGAGTCGAGCTAGCAATTCTACTTTGGGGAGTTTATGTCGCCCTCCGTATGCGAGGAACTCCATCCGCGTATAACGAAGCACAGTATATCGGGCTTAGTATTTACAACTTTTTGTTTGTGTGCACTTCGCTAGAGGTTTTACAGAGAACGGTTGTCACAGGTGCCAGTAAGTATTCCTTCTCAGCCAAATAACTTGGACAGGATCTATTGACTGACTCCTCACCTTTGCACTAATAGATATAGGCTTCATACTCTACTCGGTCCGTATCTTTGTCTCTGTCACAGGAGTTATTGGCCTCATTTTCGGGCCCAAACTGGTCAAAGTCGGCTTCAACCTATCGGGAAGTAGCACCAAAGGAAGCGACAGTGACGACAATAGCGATTCGGAACCATCGGTTTCCAAAGCTTTTGGAGGCCCCAGTACGATTCTGCGATCGGGTGGCAATCCTGTTGGTTTGACCCGGTCAACGACAAGTGGCGGCGCAGCTCCAAACGAATCGTTGAACAGGCATGGGGGTTCCGCCAATGTTGGTTCCGTTCTTCCGGCTGGAGCGATGAAAAGTGCCGCGATATCCTCTCAAGAGGTTTCCTAGATAAGGATGCAATAAGTAAAAGTTACACGGCCGTTGCGCCTACTTTGTGGTAAACGTCAGAATATATACCCAGTTTTCTATCTATCCTGTTTTCTTGTTACAGAGGTCGACTTGTTATCCTTAAATGCAGGCAAACCTGGCAAATGTCCAGATTCAAGCAAACCGGTATAAAAATACGCAAAGGACATGTGAGTCATTAGCAAAATTTATTGACTAATTACTATAAAGTTAAAATAATGGTAAATCCAACGCGAGGCCGAGAGAAATAATGCAGGGACGAATAACGTCGGCGATGCCTCTGGGATGATATTATTGGGGCTGGTGATGGACGATATAAGGGAATTACAGTAAAGGGAAAACAACAATGTTACTGGGCTGACCACCAGGTTCGCTAACCTAACTTCAAAATGGATGATACTGAAAAACATTGAGTCTCGGAAGGCACTACAAAAAGAAACGTAACTGCAAGAGTGCTAGTCTTTAAGGCAACCGTTTGTGACTTTCAATTCCATTTCCCCGCCAAAGGTATGAAATTGTGTCAGAACGAACGCTTGCAAGAAAAGAGGAAACTCTCAAAATGCAACACCAAAATGGAATGATTTGCATCTACTTTATTCTTGTCAAATTAAAGATTTTGTCAAGCAATTTTCGAGCAACTAAATGAGCAATGACATTTTGTATAATTTCGAGATCATAACCTCTCTCCACATCGATTTAGAAAACCTTGGGTCTTTCCAACTTGTCAAACTGCACAACGACAAACGCACGTCAGTTTCAATAAAGCAGAAATACTACATGAGAACAAGTTATCGTTACCTTTTGGTTCACAGCATACAATTTGAGGTTCTTGTCAGGCGTAACGTGGAGCCAAGGGTATGGGTTGCCCTTCTTGTTCGTTAGGACAACAGTGGGGTCATTTCGCAGAAAATGCTACGTCGAAAGCGTCAGCTACTACCTGCAGGCAACTCTGCGCAGGCAACACACTACTCACCGTTACCATAAAGGCCCCAGCGCCCAATCCTGCGCCGACTGCGCCGACAAGAAGGACCAATGGTGGGTTTGCCTTGAGGTGAGCACCGATTCTGCTCATAACAATTCAGCCCAGTCCTTTATGTGGCTGTCAAGCGGGCAAGCGGCAAAGCGTGTGACTAATACATACCTCATGTCAGCAAACTGTGATATTTGAAAGGAATTCAAAGGGAGATCGAAGCGAAATCGATGAGGAAAAAGCGGATGAAAAAACTCAACAAGAGGACGACGTGGTTGACCTCTGCTGGGGGGGAAGCGAAGCCATCTCCTTTTTATAAGCGACAACAACACACACACTCACAACACACTAGAAATGGGAGAAGGGGGGCTGCTGATGAAATGTGTACCTGTGATTTTAAGCCCAAAAGGAAGCAGTTTGGAACACTAATAACATGACTGTGCCACTGTTCACTTGAAGTGGGATATTTGTGGGGGGGACGAAACCTACACAACGCGCCTCCTCAAGCAGTCAGGTGGTGGTTGGAGAATGGGACTGGAGGAGAGATGGGGGGGCAACAGGGGGAAAAGGCTTTTGGGATGTTAGCGATTTGTTTTGTTATTTTGCCTTTGTTTTGTTAAAAAGTAAAGGGAAAGTTTGGTTGATGGGGCGAAGCGCCTAAATATTGACGAAATCGTGAGCATCAACGCAATTTCAGTTTGGAGATTGGGGAAACAAGGCGTATAATACGCAGGCTTTTGACATTGATCGTTCGCCTGCTGTTTGTAGCTAATGAGATTTGGCATTTGCTTCCGAATGGCGCGCGCTCGAACAGTGCTGCGCTTCAGATCACAAAATTGCCTAGAATATCAAATACCATACTGGAGCTCCAACACCAAAAATGTCTTTGTGGTTCAAAAACATTGCGACTGTAGCCTTGAATGCGCATTTTGCGCATTTGGCCTCCAATAACAACCCTTAGAAACTAGCTTCTTATGTGGTATTTATGTATTGACCATTTGACATTGCAAGCTTAAGCATGGGCAACCCATATAGCAGTCATGTCCGATAATCTACAGTAGGGTAGCGAGAGCACAAATGTGCATATGTCAACCTCAGGACTGGACCATATCAATTTTGAATTTAACTAAACCCCTACATACAGAGTACACCCCTCTATCCAGTAATGTGACTACCCTCTTTGATACTCTCCATCCATCCTCGAATGCCTTCATTACTTCCACGTATATAAACAATACATTCCCGATCGCGCACTCTTAGTACAGCCTCGTGTTTCACCTTATCTTTTGATGAACTGACTGAATGTCCTGCCGTAAGTTCAATCATTTCAATACTATCCTCATCCCCTGGCACAATATTGATGCCTCGTACTAGGTCATGTTCGCCGTCTGAGCCAGCCTTTGCTCTACACCAGCACAGCACATCGGTAAAGAGGAAGAACCGAAACTCTTTACCAGCTGTACGTGTAAGTCGGAGTGCCGTCAGACCATCCTCATCTTTCGCGGATGTAGTGGTATCAGGTCCGCCTCCCTTCACACCAAATCTCGTTTCAATCAAATGTCCCACCACGTTCTGCTTGAAACGGTCTTTCTTCCCCCCACACGCTTGTAAAGCATCGACACGCATACTTCCAGTTGCTGCACCGACAAACTCTACGCATTTGAGGACCCTTAAAACGCCCTCTCTTACAAATCGTCTTCCAGGCGGTACGTGCTTTACAGCATCCGCACCCGAAGACCACGGGCGAACTCGTACCCTCAGCAAAACACCCAGACCCCGTTCCCTGGCCTCCCACTCTCGCTTTTTCTCATTGCATTCCTCCACCCGTCGCCTAATTTCCTCCCTCGCGCGTTTCAATTCCGCATAATCAGGATGCTCAGTGGGAGTACACTCCAAGAGTTCGTCTACCAGAAGCTTGTACCTTGGCAGTCGCTGTACAGGCAAGATGAGGAATGATTGAAGGCTGTTTTGAGTGTGCCGTGGGTCCTTTTTGGCTTCTTGCATGAACTCTCGAAATTGTTTAGCTCGTGCTTTGCTCGCGGCCCGTTGTGCAACAATTTGCATGTTTGTGGATGCTGCGCTTGACGCGGGAAGCGGGAAGGGGTTTGCCGGGCTGTTTGATGCAACTTGAGCTTCAAGGTGACATACAAACGTGTTTGCTGCGTCAAAGTTGTTATAGTAGGCCTGACAGTGGGAAATTGAATCAGCCAACGACCTCCATATTCGGAGCTGCATCGTATTCTTACCGAATACATGCGCAAGAAAGGTGCGCCAGCGAGAAAGACCGGACCGAGCTGCTGCTCTGGACTACTGCATTTCTTTTCCAGATCCGGGAGCAAATGCCTATCCAGGTAGTGTCATCCGTTGTCAACATTTTCGTTGAAACAGCATAACATCTAGAATACTTACTCCTGGTGAAACAGCAAAATACTTTTGACATTTGCAAACAATGCATTGTTCTCCTGCGCATTGAGAATTCCCCTCTCCTCGATCGGACGAATGTAAACATCTAATAGTGCTTCCAACTGCTCCACATATGTGCGCTCAGTGGTTAATATCTCCATCACTACTTTACGCCTTCGCTCTGGGGTTTGCTTCTTTCTTAATCGTTCAGCTTGCTTGGCGTCATGCACTTGGTCTCCACCGGGATCTGGAGCAGTAGATTCACGAGGCTGCGTGAGAACCTCCACACTAGCGCCGTTGGCGCGTGGATCTAGGTCGTGTGCATCCCGGAGGTAGTTAAGAAGCCGATGAAGATAGATGCGTGATGGTGACTCTGGCGTAGCAGCAAAATAGCAACCGGCCGAATCGGAGATGGCCTTTGGCTGTGTCGATGATTTGGAGAAAAATGAGGAGATACGATGTCTGTTCGATGCAACTTTCTTTTCCGTAATGCTTGCCGAAGATGTGAGGGTGCTTGGTATGGTCGCCGTGGGGGACTCACATGGCTCCAACGAAGAGGTTCGCGGCCCAATCATCAATTGAGGGAGGCTAGCTGAAGTTTTGCGTGAAGTTGGGGAGGATTCGCTTACGGAGCTTTTACGATTAACCTGTCCCGGCTCTGGTGCCATTTGCTGCACGTTAGTAGAGATGAACAGTATACTGGTGTAATAATGCCAATACCTGAGGAAGAAATTCTTGGTTTTCGCTTTCCAATTCGACCAAACAGCTTGGATTTCCCAATAGTTCCCGTTTCTCCAGGATCCAGCCCAACGTCCAGCTTCTCTCCATCCATAACGGCAGTTGCATCATCTTTGCTGAACTCATCCTTACTTGTCCCATCCCCGCCATTCACCGACAGTGGAGAAGTGGCCAGAACGCCGAATGCACCAACCATACCCAGACGACTCCGAACACTGCCACTCGGAGTACGAAAGTTCCCATTCGGTGTTGCTCGTCCAGACATTCCCGTCTCACCGAATATGGCGGAAACATCGCACACGGACGGTCGATAGCTGGGATAACTGCTTCGATGACTTGGCGTGCTCCTCCAACTACCTGAGGGTGTTTCTTTTGGTGGAGACTTGACCGCAAACAGTCCTTCAAGTTTCGCAAACTGGTCAGGTGTCAGTCCTCCTGGTGGTAAACTACGAATCCGCTTTCCACTTCGTATTGACCCTGGCGTACCAGGCCCAGTACTCTCATCATCATTCCACGTAGTGCTTCCTTGTGACCACGCGCTGTCATTCCTCTCGGGATCTTCAGTGGAACCTTGCCTGGGAGGTGGTACCGAAAGACTTGTTTCCCTCTCAAGTTGTATGGCGGCGATAAGAGGTGTCACAAGCTTCATAAAGGACGGGTCAAATGGGTTACTGTCCACTTGAAGCGAGGTTAGCGATCCTTTCAGGACACCAATGGATGAAGGTAAGATACGTAGATTGTTGTGGGAGATGTCAATTGTAGCAAGGGAGCACATGCGGGAAAAGATCGTTGGACCTACATTGAGGTGATGCAACAGTAAGTATACCGCTGTCACAAGATCCTGCTAAATCATTTGGAATTCTTACTTAAAGTTGCTATCCGATTTCTACTAAAATCGCAAACTTCCAGTTTGATGCACTGCTCAAATTCTGTGGGTACCACCTCCAACCGATTCTCTCGTACGTAAATCTCCTTCAAACTTGTCAATAATCCAATCTCGGGAGGCAGTTCTTTCAGCAAATTCTGACTCATATCCAAAACCTGTAAATTGACGAGCATCCCCAGACAAGCACCAGGTATGGCCGTAATCCAGTTGTTAACCATATGAAGTTCAACCAAGCCACCAAATCGATCGGATAGCCGTGGGAAATGAGATAGATTGCGCGACGAAACATCCAGAAACGGCTTGGTGTCATCGAAAGCTAGAGCACTTATATCGAATGGGATGCTCCGGCACGACGCACTGTCATCAGAATCGCAAGCAGCTAGGTGATCGATATCAATCGGTGCGTTTTCAGCCACTGCCCCCGCATGACTTAGAGAGCGACGCTGCGAGTATACATGGGACCTTCTACGAACGCGGGGAAGACCCAAATTCACGTTCAACGTCGACTGATCTATGATGGAACTATTCGTGCTCGCCGTTGTTTCAACAGACCTGATCGAGCTTTTCGAGGATGAAGTTGAGCGTGGCCTGAACAGTCGTCGAAGGGATTGTCGGCTCTTGGGTGTTGGCAATGGTGGAGACGGGGGAGTTACCAGAACAGGTAAATGTGATTGGGAGGTTTCAGCAGCAGCAGCAAATGCTTTGGACATTGCTTCGTCATGGTGCGTTGGGTATAAGAGTTCATCCAGGTTGGTGGTGGATACGGGTAAGGAACAGTTGTGTGTTTCCTCGCCGCCCGTACTGCTTTCATATAAACCGTGATCGGATTCCTTATGATTTGAGGTAGCACGTTCATTAGACGCAGCCTTGGAACCAGTACGTACTGGAAGCAATTCAGATAGTAGTTCACTAGAATTAGTCGCCCCGGAAACATCTCTTGCGATGTCATGGCAGGCGGAGTGAAGTCCATTATCCGTGAAGAAATCAGTAATATCGATCGATCCAACATCGCCGATGGACGAGGCTTCGTCACCACTATGATAATGAGGATCCAGAAGGCAGGAGTGGCCAGCATTGAGCATGGTGCCGCAGTAGAATTTCCCACACATCCTGTCGCCTTCCAGTACATTTCGGTCATCTGCTGCGTCCATCGTAACTTGCACGGCGGTTTTTTTCGATATGGTGACGGGTGATGGAGTCTGGGCAGCAGACAACAACGTATTTAACGCAGTAGTTTCATCAAATTTGCTATCTCTCTTATTTTCCCACTTGTCTCTTTTTGCTCGAGTACTACCAAATAACATTGTTTGATCTTCAGTCATTGCGTACTGCACCGTATCGAATGTGTGATGGAAGCATGAATCCACTACAGCGTAAAAGTGAACCAAAGCTATAATTATTCAGTGCATTATCTCCGCACTGCCCTCCCTTTTTACAGTCTGCTCGCTTGCAGGCATTGGAAATAGGCTGGGCAATGCTGGTCAACCGGAGTCAGACGTAAGCGATTATGTAAGCATCAGTCAGCAATCGTTGAACCTTCCCAAAACGGCATGATCGGCTGAGTGCGCGGACGCCTTTTGACGACGATTCGTTCGAGGCGATGCGAGTTCACCTCGATTTCACCCACCAATGTCCCTTTTCACGTCCTTCTCACCTGCCTCTCTCGTAGCCTTGAATGTTCTTTTCTTCTATGGGCTTACGTTTTTGACCTATTTTATTATCCATGCATTACCTGTGTCCGCCTTAAGATCTTGCATTCTCTTGTCCATATGCGCAAGCTATCTGGTGACAACGCCATTTATCCTACCACACCCCGGGCAATATGCTCGTTTGTTCATGACGACAATTGCATGGGTATTTGGTAAGATTGATAAGTGTTTTTATGTAAGGATTCATAAAATATTGATTGTAGTCCACGTGTCAGCCCTTCGGACTTGGGAGATCCTCAATAATGCTGCTCTTGAATCATCAATAAAGGGCAACGTCAGGCACTTTTGTGGATATCTACACGCCTTTGTCGACAGAAAGAACCCGCATCTTCGAGATCCAGGCGAGCGCCGGGAGCGGTTTTTGAGGAGAACGGGAAGGTATGCGCTCATCACCTACACCACGTGATCAGACCTTGCTTATGTGAGGCTGGTAGGGGCATCCTCAAGCTTGTGGGCTTCCACTTTGCGTCCTGCACCGTTCCGTTCCTCAATGGGTCTGAAGCTGCAGAATTCTGGGCGGGGACGACTTATTTATCACCTTCTCGATACATTGCAACCGTGCTAGCAGGCCTGATCATGTATTTATGGATGGGCGGTATCGCGGACGTGTTGTTTTCCATCATCGAGTTTCTATTACGAGTTCGTACACGGGACATGTTTGAGCGGCCCTACGCGGCTACATCTCTACGGGCCTTTTGGAGATGGAGATGGAATGGGCCTTTCCAAGAATGCCTGGCAAGGGCCATCATTGGTGGCGGCCCGAACGAAAGAGTGAGATATAATGAAAAAGAAAAGGTGGACGAGGAAAGGAATGACGCGAAACCTCCTTCGATGTCCGCAACCATGCTTGCTGCCTTCAACATATTCTTGCTATCGGGAGTCTTTCACGAGCACGTGAACTTTGTTGCATTCAAGGAAGTCTCTGCTCAAAATTGCATGTTCTTCCTGATCCAGTTCGTGGGACTGGCTATGGAGCTGCAGTGGTCTCGAACAAAGATGTACAAGTCCTTGCCCAATCCCCTAAGATGGTGTGCGGTGCTCCTCTTTGCTGCATTGTCAGGGTCCCTGTTCGTGGCACCTTACATGCACAATGGAGGGTTGAAGGCTTTTCCTTTTCCAGATTTTGGATGCGTTTCATGGTGGCCGCAAATACACCTCTGAGCAGCGGGTATATAGAACGTATTTAATATATAGCGAATACAATCTAAAGGTAGTTGCACTATTCGACGAATCTGACGACAATCTGATCTGCTATGAACTCGGCAGCTTCGACCTCGGCTTGACTTACCCCCATTCGGATCGCCCCTCTGAATAATTCATGTGCGTTAATGAACGGACAGGGCAAGCCTTAAAAAGAGCATACCTTCGATGACTCTCCACCTGCTTTGAAACCGCGCCGCCCTGAACCTTCAAGGCTGCGACCATTACCAATTCAGTATCCTTTAAATCCAGAGCATCTCCATTAGATAACACTTTGCCATACGACTCAGACAATATAAGTGGCAGAAGGTCTGGGTGGATACCAGATAGGATTGTTTTCAATCTCGTTGCTATACGCCAATGATGAATAACTCGCGATCCGAATGACCAACTGGCCTTGTGCATCCCACCTGAACGATTGTATATCGTATCAAACATTTCCTCCCCACGTGCAGTCCAAGCTTGAACATCTGAAAATCCTTCAGGGATTCTAGAGGCTGCTGTTGTATCTTCCAATTCCTTCCATGCTTCAGGGCATTGTTCCATGGCGGCCGTTCGGAACTCTGTTAAACCATTGATGGCCTTTGACAAAATCAACATTAATAGTCTTAACAGCACTGCACTAGGAAATCTCTGCTAACCTTTGGAGTACCCGCAACGGTATAAGCCTGCATCATTCCCAAAAATGCACAGTAAGTTATTTCTGTGAAATGAAAGAAACCGCATGAAATGGCAAGAACACCAACCTTGAAAATAGCCTCTCTCCCAACTCTGAGAAACCGCACAATCTCTGAATTATCCTTTGTCGTCACCTCCTTTACCATGACGGTAACAGCAGGCGGAATCACACTAGGCATATTGGCACTGGTTAGTGCGGCACACTAACATACGTGAATTCTGTTACAACCGAGGTCGAAGCCCGTATATCCAGTATTAGATTAACAGGCCAAAAATCCATACCAAAATGGACCACGAAGATGTCTTCTTCAAAGGCGCAACTTCGGGTGCAGCAAGTAGACTCCGCACAGCCTCTTCGTTTGGTGTCGGCATGGTCGTCTTCGTGCCCACAATGGGTGTTCTGAGAACATGGACTTGCCGTACGCAAATACGTGCAGCTGGTACTAAGTGAGTAAACAATGATGTGGGCACCGGTCGCAGCAGAGGTCGATGCACCACCATACTACTCAAGTGGTATGGTGCATTGCAGGAACTTCGCGGCGGACACTTGGATTGCCCTGGTGGCTTTTGCGGCTTATAGGGGGGCTTGGCTAACGGGTATTATCATTATCACATCTCAATCAGATTTAATTCAATATCGTCTACCTAAAAAGCCATCCCCGTCTCATCCATTTCTAACCCATCCTCCTGCGACCGTTGTTTCCTATAATTCCAATGCGTAGCTCGATCTTGCCACCACTCTTTTATTCGCGTTTTCACAGCTGCTGGCGACAGTGCAGATAACGATATTGATGTAATCGATCCGCGTATTTGTGATGGAAGAATGTGGAGTACTACCGAGAAGACTGCCCCGATACTTCTTGTCAAAGTTTGTCCAAGCACTGAAAATTACCCACGGCATTAGTCTCATGGCTACTTGAAAGTGAACCACACATCGTGCATACCTTCCCAACCTATTTCCTTGCGCACCACAATCCACCACAGTGGCACTCCACTACCCATAAACACTAACGCGCCTATGGCTTCCGTGGGGGCTCCCTTCACACTCAACGTGAGGAGGAATATCACAACCACCATGAAAATGGCTGGCATCACCATCCACACGCGGTACGGCCGTTCCAAATGTGGCTCCTTCCATCGCAAAACAACCAACGCCAAGACCGCAAGGAGATAAAATAGCCAGGCAATCATGGAGTAGAAGTTCACTAATGATGTAAAAGAGCCGAAAAGAATAAAGATACACGAAAGAACAGACTGGGTGATGAGAGCGTTGAACGGTGTTCGGTACTGGGAATGAATCTTGCCCAGGAAGAGGGGAACGTGGGATGATCGCGCTGATACGTATGCGACTCGGGCGCCAGAGAAGATTGAAGCGTTGGCCGCACCGAGTGTGGACCCGATCACAATGAGGGGGATAATGATCCCGCCAACATGTCCAAATACACGTTTTCCAAAGTCCTAGAAAAGTCGATGAGATCCTGTCACAAATAAAGCTCATAACAGCTATAAACGTACCATAGCGATCGTATTCGACTTTACTATGACATCCTCCGGAAGCACGGCATAATATGCAATATTAGCAAGAACGTAACACACAATGACGATAGCTGGTCCGGCGACGATCGCGCGGGGAAGATCCCGGGCAGGATTCTTAAGCTCTCCAGCAACCATATTTAAGTTATTCCTGGCAGAGCAACAGATTAATAAAATAAATGAAGCGATATTGGCATGGGCAGTTTGGCGCATGTCAGCTTCACCCACCTAAAGACAAAAACTCACCATCCATCATAAGCCCATAATGCAGAGTAAAGAGCAAGGGCATAATCGCCTGCGTTTCTAGAGCCCCCTTCAAAAATCGAAGAATGATGGAAGTTGTGTGATTCGCCATTGGTTCCAGAATTTTTGTTTACCCCTATGCCTGCCTCCCCTAGCTTTACTAGCCCAATTGTCCCGATGACCAGAAGCGAAACAAGCTTCAAAACCGTGAATACATCCTGGACGGCTGTTCCCAACCTTGTCGATATGCAGTTCACGATTGTAAGTCCTCCAATGCAGAGAAGCGCAATAAGCTTGACGAGCCACATGGGTGGATTATCCGCAGCAGACGGGTTGGCATAAAGGAGAAGGCGCACCAAATACTCTGCGCATATGACTGTGATGATAGCGACAGACCCCGGTCGCGTAACTGTGACGCCCGTCCAGCTGAATAGAAAAGCCGGAAGAGACCCATACGCGCGCATGAGGTATGGATGCTCGCCTCCGGAATCAGGTATCGCTGCCCCCAGCTCCGCATAACAGAGTCCACCCGTGATGGCCAATAATCCTGCCAAAATCCACACTCCCAAAGCTCCGCCTACCGATCCCGTATATGCAAACACTGGTCCGGGAGATGCAAAGATGCCGCTCCCAATGCTCATTCCAATAATTAACGCGAGACCCGACCAAAATGTGAGGTTCTGCGGGAGTTCAGTTTCCGACTTTGACAGGGTCGACGAGAGCGGTATTAGGTGAACAGCCCCAAAATCGAAACTCGGGGACGAGGCTTGTCGGGATGAAGGGGGAGGGAAGGGAATACGGTCATTGGGTCTAATGAAAGCAATCAGATGAGTTATATATTGGTGAAAATGTTCCGATAAGAGACGGAATTACGGGAGTAAAGCGTTAATGTCATCGTCAAGGTCGAAATCGTAGTCCAAGTCTAGATCCCCATCTTCGGCGCTTGGAAAATGATTGTCGCTATCAAAGCTTGACAACCTTTCCAGCAGCGAGTCAGGCTTTGTTGTCCCTTCTGCTAATGGCACAGACTCAGTCTGCTTCGAGAAGTTGGCAAATTGTTCATTGTCAACGCGCTCGGGCATAATGTCAACTGAGGCGTTGGCGACGTCCTTGCTTGCATGTGCTTGTCAGCGGATCCTTTGAACTTGCGTGATGCAGAAGCAATGTTCTGTCCGCCCTCCGGGGTTTCACCACTTGGTCAAATCCGCCAATCAAATCAGCCAACAGTGAGCTTGAAAGCTCGAGTTCCAGTAGTCTGTCATGCAATGATGCTAAGCCACTGTTGGCAGGCTCACGGCGTGGCCTCACTGGAACCAGCAAAACGCAACCTACATATTTGTTGATGGCAATAGGAGTGGGAGGACTGTGGATATCTATCAAATACATTATACTTTTATACATAATATCAGATTTGCACTTGAGCAATGACGTGAGTGCAGAATGGGCATTTCACCGCCCCTGTGGCTGTTGGTATCTGCTTGTAGTAGCACCCTACACACCACTCTGCGTTGCATTGCGAGCAAGTTTTCATCAGGGTCGTAATCCGGCTGCAATCACATATGCTGCAGCACTTTGTGGGTTGAGATGCGGCTGACACCGTTACAATCTCCATGAGGTGGTCAATTCCGTTGCCCATATGGGCCACTCGGAGCTTTAAGCTCTCCATTTCTGCCTTCAAGGTAGCAAGCTGCAGGGCAAGGTTCGGAGCAATCCTTTCCTTCAACGCCCTTACCAATTCTCGAACCTCCTTCAATGGATCTAATCGTGAGAATATAAGTGTGACTATTACCCGATGCAAAAAAGTTCGCTTTGAAAACTCAAACTCACCGGTTACCAGGATTCCAGGGAAGATAGGTTCATCGCTGACATCCCAAGTGAGCTGCTCAGGCGCGAGTGCTGAGGTTGTAGGCGGGTGCTTTTCGCCGATCAAAACGTACTCTCCTGCTGGCAGCGGCATATCGTCCGTGTATACTAGCCATCCCTAGACTCCACGTTAACAAGGACATCCAGTCCAATTCATCGTGCTTTGATCCATACCTGCGACTCCTTAACCCCATAACAGACAAAGTGTTTTATCACCAAATTTGCCTTGGTTCCGACCGGAGGAGAAACTACCCCTCTAGCGGTGTGGATAAGAATGCTGTGGTCCATTCCAAACTAAATATGTTACTTGTAAGTTGCGGGGGACAACATTTCCCTCGTCGGTTTATATGAGTTCTAATATATTCTTCAGCATAGGTACACATTTAGGTACACATTTAGACACTCTTGAGCTATATATCTATTGTATCCCGTCCTTTGTTTTTATTCCTCGTGCGGCGTAGATACACATCCAGGAAGCACTTGCGCTATCTTTGTGCACATACTATATAAAGTACATCTATATCCACGTGACCTTCAGCAGATCTCGACCACTGTGGTCTTTTCTAGTATTCTTCTCTCGAAGGTTGTCTGGAGCATTCCTCCAAATGCTTTCAAGAAAATAGCCAGCTCATGCGCATATTGTGGATTCCCCATTGACTTTCATTACAACTGCCGAGTTAGGCAATACCGTTCGCTGGAATACAAGTATTTGATTATCATATTCAGGATGATGTCAAGAACCGCTTTAAAATCGCCAAAAATCATGCTAAATCGACCCTGAAACAGCCATGGGCAATGGTAATTATCGACATCAAGATTAATAACAACAGCAACATCAATGGCTTCCAAAGAGATCCTTGTAAACGTTGACTGCCCCCAGGCCTTTGAGCAACTCGGTGGTATCCTTGGCATTTCAGTTTCCAATCCTTGACTTGCAGGCGTCCCCCAATGTTGAGAACAACTTCGACATCATCATTTGTTGCAAATGAATCTTTGGAGACTGTCTCGTCACATTTTGAGTGGTTTCTGGAGGTCGCTCCAAATCACACTAGAACCACCCTAAAAATCGATTTAAGTGCGATTTTTGGGTTCCTTCACTCTGGCACTTGTTCTTAGGAACGATCGACCAAGGTCGGGAACCTCGTTGGAAGATCTTTGCCACAGATCATGTCCTTTAAAAGCTCACCTCCGACCACCCTCTACAAGATCCTCACCGTGTCCGAGCATGAGGAACTGCAACTGAAAAACCTGGCTTTTGAACCATATTGGCGTGGAACAAGCCTCGACCACACTGACGGATTTATACATTTATCCAATGCCAAGCAAGCTCCCATTGTTGCCGACCGTTTTTACCAGGACCAACCAGAGATTGTGCTTTTAAAGATACCTTACACACTACTGCAAGATTCAGTAAAGTTTGAGCTCCCTTGTCCGCCTGGCGCGAGTCCGGAAGAAAGATTAAAACTAAAGGAAGCGGAAAGCAAGGAAGTTGAGAATGGAGAGAGCGAATTGTTTCCTCATCTTTACGGCGAGTTGGATCTGAGTGCAGAAAGTCTCGAATGGGAAATTGTAAATAGGACAGAAACCGGGTTTAAAGAGTCAATGTCACGGTTGAAATGGTGACCGGCTACTTGGTTGAGTAGGTGTTTACTTTACCTCCTGCTGTTATGCTGGCGTAGGATTATGCCCACAAATCTTGACTAGCTAATACAGGTGGCCTCTGGAAGATTTGCGATCTCAAAAGACAGTGTCTATCTATTCGGCACCTCTACAGTTCGTCATCTGAAGGCGCCTGTTGCTTGATCAGTGAAGGCTGAATGAAACACACAACGTTATGGTGGATACGAGGAGAGCAATGTGCCCCTATGTCACCATATGAGCGTCCATTTTAGCATATAGAGACAGTTCTCAAAGTATCCGATTAGAAGTTTGGTTCATGCCATAGTTTCAACAATGGCTTGCAACTAAAGAGATGTGGTTATTCAAACTGAATTCAAACTACACAATGACCAGCGAATCCACAACTGTCAAGTAACAATTTGAATGGGCGCCACTTGGGAGGTGCAGAGCACCATTGAATCCAGATTCTACCAACGTTCCCACATTCTGACATCAGCCGAGTACAACATCCCATTACTTCTCTAGAATTCCCTAAATTTCTCGCGATACGGATCCGGACACACTACTCCATAGGGTTCATGGTCCTCCGGGTATGCATCAAAATTGCTCGTATCGCCTTCTCCCCTCAACGGGGGGATGTATGGTGCTTGCACCTGAAGATTCCGAAGCTTCTCCCAATCAATTCCCGCGAACCATTTATGTCTCTTGATGTCACTCACGCCGCCTCGAAGATTACCGTAGCGTTTGGTTAGATCAGGCGATAGTAACCGTTTGACAAGGTCCTTCGCCGCTGGGTCGAAGTGAGTCGGGAATTTGGGCTTGCAAGCCAAAATTTTCTCGTATAGCTTGAAATGGTCTTCGTCGTAGAAGGGTGGGTGGCCCGCGAGCATCTGAGAGACACGACAGAAAGTTCTCAGCAAAGGCGTTTCAACGGAATTTGGACAAACCGTTGACTGACCTCATAAATTAAAATTCCCAATGCCCACCAATCGACTGCTCGACCATAACCCCGCGATTGAATGATTTCTGGAGCAAGGTAGTCTGGCGTTCCACACAGCGTCCATGTAACATCGGGCACATGTTTTGCGAATCCAAAATCAGTGATTTTGATGTTCCCTCTTGCATCGATGAGCAAGTTCTATAATCACAGAATCAGAACAATTGATATTTTTTTTATAGACAGCACTTTTGATCTCCATACCTCTGGCTTCAAATCTCGGTAGATGATATCCTTTTGGTGAAGGTGCTCAAAAGCCATCACAACTTCTGCCGCATAGAACCGCGCAACATGGTTTGGGAAGCGCTAAATAAAAATATATTCGTAAGATTAGCCTCCTTTTTCAGTGCGGTCCAAAACTGGATGTTCCATGCACGCATCGCTGACTTCCACGACTTACCCCACATCTACGCAAGTATGAGAAAAGCTCTCCACCCTGCACGTACTCCATGACAAAATACAAATTGGCGCAGTCCTGGAATGTTCCTAGCATACTGACCAAGAACGGGAAGTCAATCTGCTCCAGAATGTTCTTCTCGTTGATGGTGTGTTCAACCTGCTTCATTTTCACAATCTCTGCTTTTTTGAGCACTTTCATTGCGTAATATTTCCCGGTACTTTTGAGGCGGACCAGGTGAACCCGTCCAAACGAACCAGTTCCCAGTGTGCGATCAAGTTGGAAATCTTGCAGAGAAAACTTCTGCTTACGTCTGTTTGGAGTTGTCGGGCTAGCACCGGGCACGGCGGGAAGTGTTGAGACACCAGTAGTGCCGGAGGAGCTCGCTCCGGCGTTGGGTATCGATTGCGGCGGGCGAGTCAGAGCCGCAGGAGGACTTGTGATCCCACTTGAGGTTCCGCCATCTAACCACGTCTGCACCACCGTCCCATGATTTTTGATTAATATATTGCATAAATGGATCCAAGAAGCCCGACCAAAGAGGTTTGCCTACCTTTTGCCCAGTGGGTTTATGTCCAGAGGACGCGTCAATGTCCATTGGTAAAACACCAGAACCATCGTGAGTCGCGGACCTCGAATGCCCAGGTGTCTGATGATGATCAAGTTGCATCGGGTGCCCTCCAACAATCGACATGGCAGAGGGTTCTTTTCCAAGCGCTGGAGGGTCCAATTTTATCACCGAGGGTTCCTTCACGATGGGAGTCCCGGCAGGAGATGACGTAGCGTCGGCGCCTTTTAGCGTAGGAGATGCGGAAGGACTAACGGCGTTACTCTTATTAAAAACCCCGGTTCCTTTTGTCGAGCCTGTAAGTTTTTTCAAAAGAGACATGGCCGCTCAAGTTCGGTTATCTAGCGACGTATGCTGCGAATAGACAAGTTTGTCCGTTCGCAGGCACCCTAATTTGCTGAAGGCTCAGGCCGGTGTGCGCAATGGAGACGGGAACACGTAGTGGATAAGCAGACCAGTCTTCAACGTCGTGTGCTGCTTTCCGCCTTGTGTACCCAGTGTTGAAGGATACCCGTTTACGTGAGAGGGGGCTGGCTAATTGGCGCACGATGGACTAGATACCCAAAGAGACTTGTCGGCGTATTCAGTATAGGTCTATATCATGTGCAATGTCATCCGAAAAACAGCCTTGAGGGGCCTAGTTTCTAAAAACAGTTTGGGTGCTATTGTTTTGGCGCTCGGTTTTTTGATTACGTTTGCACGATCCTATCGTGTCAATCGGTACCGTCGGGACTCGAAGAGACTACCACTCTACGTAGATGTACGCTGTGATGCTCCTATCAACGAAGAAGATGTTGAATACACTTGAATGGTTGTCGCAGATATCCAGCGTTTCTGAGCCCGCACCGCCCACCGTCGTAAAAACGTGCTCGACCACTCCACAATCGTCGAAACAAATCTCGGAGCTGAGGAGTCGCGTCTCGTGGTTTACATCATGCTATGGTAAGCGATTGCTCATCTTATCTGCTACAACTCCGCTTTCGGTTCTCCATTTGTCGTTGTCAAAAACTTGTGCGAGAGGGTTATAGGAAAAGTTGGTAAAAGACAACAGATGTTGCTTGATGGTACTTTCTTGCTCATCTGGTTACTATGTATTTTACCCAAACATGTAGCGTCGACGTTCTTGATGAAGATGGTCTGTTGCAAAGGTGTTTCTTTCTGCGAGATTGCGCATATAGCGCATGTCAGTTCGAAAGATGAGAGTCGTAAAGCACCATATTTTCAATGGAACTGCTATTAAATAGCACTTCCCCGCTTATCTTCTGACTTTTGGTGCCACATCATGCTTGTGCACGCTGCCACTATCGCACTAGTCATTGCTATATAATATCGTATCATGAAGACTCTTCGAGCCAACAGGTAAATATAAGAGGATGTAATATGCCTAACGATGCCTGTTTTGCTCGGATATCGAAATTACAAACTGGTACCTGCATCAATTCTGTGAAAGCACTAGTATCAAGAAACCATTTGTTGGAGCTAATCTCTATCATAAATTCAACTACCAGCCATTCTGCTAGCCGGAGCTTAGTCCTATACCTATCATCAGTCTTATATATATGCCTCATCTCCTAGTTACTGTAGATATCCTTCCAACTGAACGTTGAACGCGACTGAGGTGGTTCTAAAGATGGCCAGATCTGATAGTGTGCAGCATAAGAGGTACTTTTGCGAGAAGCAGGACGAGAATCGCCGTGTAAAAGGTTGCGAACTCCGACCCCTGCAAATGGTTTTAAATTCAAAAAACAGCATAGAAGAGTTCTGAACGAAGCCGTACCTCGGGTCTGAGGGACATTTAGGAGATTGGTTTTACCCCAAGGATTGGTTATGATCCGGCATAGATTGGCATTCACAGACTGAGGGTGGTGATAGGAGTCTTGATATACAGAGTGTACGCCTCCTGATGGCGATTTTGACATGCTTCGGTCCACTTGGATGGGCGGAAGACCGACTTGCGTCTCTACATGTCGGGAAGGCATGCGTCAGAGGCAACCCAATCAAAGATGTCCGCACAGCGGGGTGCTATTACCATTACATGCGTTCTGATACGTAGACATGTAAGTCATTCGATCCAGCTCGTTCTGCTTTTCGCTTTTCTTTGGGGGATCCCATATCGTTTCGTTCCTGTCTACTCGGCGATGCGCCCACTACAAATGAAATCTGTTAAATTGATTCCAGAGTCAATTTGGAGTCACAGAACCTACTCGCATATCATCGGATGCAACGAGATCTAGGGGCATTCGAGCGGAAGGAAGCCGAGGAACTTTAATCGAGTCCACAACGTCACGGTAGTCACTCCGGTACGTGGACACCCCTGTCGGTGATACGGCGTCGGTGTGAAGTATTTTTGCATCATGGCACTTGATCTTGCTGGAAGTGCGCATATCCTTTAGCCGACGTCATGCATCACAATGTTGATTGCTCTTACTAACATCCGCCGACCAGTATGGCTCGTCGGAGCAACTCCTTTGGTCGGTTCATAGTCGTAGACCGGTTGGATATCCAAGTAGTGTCGTCGTTGCGGTCGAATCGGCTCCGTTAGAGGTTTTGGAACCTGTATTGTAGGCATTCTAGTTCCAAACTTGAATGGACCTCAGTAACCTCCTGTATGCCTGTTACAAAGCGAACTGTATCAAAATGCCGGAACCCCACTGTACGGAATAGATTTCCCCGTCAAATAGACATCGCTTTTGCTAGTCGTCAGGTCTGATCGGGGTTTTGCAGGGGCGTTGAGGGCGCCAATGGCACTTTTGATTGGCAATCAATCTGGAAAGACATTGCTGTTCCGCGATGAAGGCGTTTGAAATTGATGGCTGCAAATAGACTCGGAAATTGAGCCCGTTATGCAGCTGAAATGTGCACAAAAAATGGATAACATCCAGAGAAAAAAACTAAACTTTAAAAAAAATTATTGCATCACATACACATAAAGTTCAACCTTTCCCGAAACCCATCACAATCATAAAATAGGTATCTACAACCCCTCCTACGAACTCTTGCCCTCAGCAGTGAGCCACTGTTTCTTATGGTCCTCCAAACCAAACCCTTCAGCATAGTTTCCTTTCAATTTAAACAACTGCTTGAAATGGGGTTTGCAGTAGTATTGACCGTTCATGGAAGCCAGATTACCCATTTTCAAAGTGCTCTTGCAGTGAGCGCATTTGAGACATGTTTTGTGGAACACTGCATTGTCAATAATTGTTTGTTCCATCAAGTAGACTAGAACGGAAAGAAGATAAGCATCCGTTGCAGGAGAAAATGAATTGGGTGATAGATGCTTACCAGTTTTGCTACAGGCCGCGCATTTGTTGTTCACACCAAACTTTGCCTGCTGAGGTGGTGACGACTTCGAAGCACTAGTATTGAAGGAAGGAGCTTGCTGCTGCTTGCTTTGGACTTCAGGCTTGACTGGGTTGTTGGCGACTGGATTAGCGGCTGCTGGGCTAGTGGCGGCCGCCTGATAGGCTGCCAACCGATTCGCTAAATTCACAGGAACTGATTCGTCGTTGGTCTGTTCCTGTTCTCTTTGAACTTCCGACTGCTTTTCCTGCTTTTCTACCACGTCATCTTTCCTCAGATCAACCTCGCTAGCATGTCTGCTGCTCGCATTACCGCTCGTAGGATAAGGATGAGCCCTAGATGCCGTTAATCTAGTCTTTCCGGCACTCTCAGCAGGCCCCGGTAACTCCTCCATGGAAGCACCCTTGAACCTCCCTTTGATATCTGCCAAGGGCCCTTGTTGTTTGTTAGGGGTAACTCCATACCGTGCGATACGATCACGGACGGGCATGAATTTGCCAGAATCGTCTTGCTCAACTGCCTGGGCTGGTAGGGTATCCAATGAGCGCGACAAGGAGCGCTGTGATGCATGGAGCGAGCTGCGGGAATTGTATGGTGGTGTACGATTGTTGAGAGAGGATTGGCTTCCACTAAGGGAAGAGAAGAACTGAAGACGGGATTGAACAGTGGATGCCATGGCGTGCTTGCTGTGTCAGACGATCGTAGGCCCGACTATAGAGTGAACGGATAGACTGAAAAAGGAAAGGATATCATATCGTTCTGTTTTATATAAGTGCTGGACACTTTTCGCTGACCGAAGCTCTAGAATGCTGAATCGGTGGCAAATTCACGGATCTGGGACAGGTGGACTAGTAATCCTGCGAGGGACTGAACTCGGGCTCCTTGCCGTGGATATCCGCTAATTTACCTGTGAATGGAGAAATGCAGATGAATTCAGGATCACTCAATGGAGAATTACATTTAATTCGGGATCAGTGATGGTTGACTTGTCGTGGTGACAAAAATAGCTACTCATGCCACCAGAGTCAAAGACCGTAAGCAATGCCTAAACGGGAAGATAAATATTATGCATACTAAAACCAATCAGCGTCATTGTGAGATATTTCTGGATGCTGCTATTTATGTTGCGATTGTTGTGTTTAGAGCAAACAAAAACCTAGACCGCTCCAAAAGAAGAAAGGTTTAATAGTTCAATCAAGAGCAACAAATTAAGAGAACTATATCGGGGAACAAACAAACGTCGAGAAATTAGCAGATCAACATGTTATGTTTGCTTGTTGTCGTCATGCTTGCTTGGCTGCTCATTCTATAAAGCCGGGGGTTGTGTCCCAATGCCCTCCCTCTTTCCCGCTACTCTTAATTCTCGCCATTTACTAAAGGATACGCCCGAGTCCATCTACCTATACCAAGCCCTCGTGAAGAGCAATGCTCACCAAGGTGCAGCTCCTCGCCCTCCTGCTTGCTGGTACCCTAGTCCCATTTGCCTCGGCGGTACCCACAACTAGAGCTATTCGAGCCCAAAAGATCCTGCCTCAAGCCTCATCCCGCGAGCTTTACGTCCGACATGCTCAAGAAGAAACTACACCGGACGACCTAATTCCCGAGGGACAAGTACCCATTGTGGACATTCCACAGTCGACTGACACCCGTGACAGTCTGGATCCTCCAACCCCTATTCCCCTCGGCGAATACCAAAAAATGAAAATGTTAAGGAGGGCAAATTAAGTCAGATATTCATGTGACCTATTCTTTATAGTTTGTAGTTTTGTCTTCTGCTGTTACCTTAGTGTTGCTTATTTTTGCGTAGGTTTAATTTTTGGGGTTAGACGATGTGTATGTACCCGGAGTGATATCAGAATGAATAGATGCAACACTTTGCTGGCTAAGACGTTTTGGAATCGTTTCTACTTTCTTTATTACTCTTACAGCCGCATGATGGGTATTTGTGAAAGTTGCTAGCTAAGACGTTTTGGAATCTACGGCATGATAGGGATTTGTGAAGGATGTTATGCTCCATGTTCCAATGTCTAATGCCTGCAGGTGTGACATTAACCCGATGAGTAGTTAAGAATGTTTCGATGTTAGGGTAAACAGAGATATATATATATAAAAAAAATGATGCCACTAATGGCTATGTACAAAAAAATATCAGTTTAAATACAAAAACCTACGCATGCAAATTCTTGTTCTTGTTACTGCTCCTCCTGATCAATCTCTTGCCTGGATCCTCTGAAGAGGATTGGGCGGTGTCGTATCCCTGTGGATTTTGCAGTCGCCAGTTCCAGGCATCCCTGCACATGTCCTCCAGATTCTTGATCGCTTTCCATCCGAGCACCTTATGTGCTCTAGCTGGATCGGCAACCACTTCTGCAACGTCGCCATCCCGTCGTGGCGCGCTCCGGACAGGGATCGATAGTCCCGTGCTTTTTTCCATCGCATTGACCATTTGAAGGACTGATGTACCGCTTCCGGTACCCATGTTAATTATATCCCATGCGCCACCTTCGCATGATAAAACATTGGCGTGGCGGAGAGCTTCTACATGTCCTCGAGCGAGGTCGACAACATGAATAAAGTCTCGTACACCGGAGCCATCACACGTTGGCCAGTCCACTCCAGTGATTTCCAGATGAGATCGTTCTCCCGTCATAACTTGTAGAACGAATGGCATGAGGTTCCCTGGTCCGCCTTTAGGGTCTTCGCCAATCATTCCACTCTCATGTGCACCCACCGGGTTGAAATATCGCAGAATGACCCCGGCCAAGGGTTTATGTGCTTCACACATGTCGCGAATGATGTTTTCGACCATTAGCTTTGACCTTCCATAAGGATTAGCTGGAGAGGTTGCGTGGGTCTCAGGAATCAACGTGGTGTTCATCTCTGGGGTTCCGTATACCGCCGCCGTCGAGGAAAAGACCAACCGATGGACACCGTGGCGGGACATTGTTGTTAACAAGTTGATAGTGCCGGCGACATTCACACGATAGTAGTCCAAGGGCTTGTGCACGGACTCGGGAGCTGATTTGAGAGCAGCAAAGTGGATCACAGCCCAAATAGGTTGTCGAGCAAAAACAGATTCGAGGAATGCAGAGTCCAAAAGGTCTCCTTCGTAGAAATGAATCTTGGACGAGGTGAGCTGGGAGACGCGACGGAGAGATTCTTCAGTAGAATTACTAAGATTGTCTATAACCGAGACTTTGTATCCGCTCTATGGAAAGTTTCCAAAAGTAACATTAACAACATGATCATTCTATACTGATAGAAAATCATTCTTACCTGCAATAGTTCGAAGACCGTATGAGATCCAATGTACCCTGCCCCACCCGTAACTAGCACATGGAGCTTGTCGGCACCATCTTGAACTGTCACAGGCATATTTGGGTGTATGCTACAAGGTACAGAGTCCCTGACTTTGACGAGAGAGTGAGTACGCACAACAACCATCATATAAGAACAATTGTTATAGAAGAGCTCTTTCGATGAGGCGCTGGCGGTCGACTGTTTATATGGTGCGGACTGGGGATCTTTGGAAAGTTATGCGGTTATCTAACGCCTTCTTTTTAATCCGGCAATATGGTTCCTATTGTTGAACCAAGTGTGATGGCATTTTGTGTACCACGTCATTCAACAATGCCTGAGTTTCGACAATGAATATTGACCGTTGAACAAACACACAAACTACACGAGTGTCCTCATGCTTGTACCCTCGAAACCAAATTCCACACGTTTTTGACAGTCTTGAATCTATTATTAGGAATAAGATGTAATAAGCCCGATTTTTTTTTGGCCTGCTGAAAATTGCCGATCGAGAGTGGGGACCCCAAACTGAGTTTTGGACTATTTGTTTGTTTGTATTTTTTTAATTTTTAGAAAGGAAGAAAAAAACAAAACTCCCCCAGATCGGCTGTAATAAACTCTCATCTTATGAAACCAAGAAACGAATTTCACGGCACATGTTTCCTCCTATCTAAACTTGTTTTCCAAGAGATCGTAGATGGTGGCTTATGCGTTAGCTGCAAGCACGCCCGTAATAAAGTCTGTTTTATCACCTTCGTTCTTTAACAATCATTAATTGAATTTTCACGATTAGACATCTCAGCGCCAAGCCCTAAATAACTTGTACTCTCGATCAGTGCTCTCAGAACATATTATCCCGAAAGAATGAAAAGAAACTCTGCAATAGTTACTCAGCCAGGCCTGATTCAAATCAACACAAAAACGTGGGAACTACCGAAAATGAAGGCATTTAGATGCAGTGCGGTCCAGCGAATGTAACCACGTTGAGGGGAAACTCCAATATTGCAAGCCACGTAAAGCCAATTCTGATGATACTTTTGTTCGCTGTGCGGACGGCTAACATACTTCTTGCGTACTTCCAAGTTCAAAAGATGGATCACTGCATACACACGCTCAGCTCAGGACTAACAATTCCATGTGGATAGTTCAACCATCTTCTTCTGCTCCGCTTTCCCTTTCCGCCCGAAACCAAAACGCAAACTGGGCGGAGAAGGTGATCAGCTAATGCCAACGTAAGCGAACGCGCGCAGCACGTGGTCATGGGGTAAGCGAAACGGCCAGAACTTGGCATGCCCTTGCAAATGCAGATTGTCCGCACCGACCGTCATGGCTGACGAGTACGAATCCGTTCTTCTTGTCATAAGGGAGTGTTATGTTTACAGGTATAGTACCGGTGTGAAGGCTTGTCTTTTGTCGCTATGGCTCATGAGACAGATTGCTAGGGTTCCTCCGCGTTCGTCAACCCGAGGATACAGGTTGGTTGTAATGAGCCTGTAGGGTCGGTCCCTGTCACGCATATGCAAAAGTGTGGCTTACTTGCGGCATTAAGAGCATCAGACTGGGATGTGAACCAACATTTGTGGACTGGGCGGCTGCGGGTCATAGCCAAGGGTGATAATGCTGTTATTCAATTGGAGGTAGGTGTCCTCGTTGACCGAGCGGTAATGTAGTCAATATGGTATTGAAATTTGGTTGGTTTAGGACGCAAATACAGGTGCGAAATTGGAATATCTCGCTGTGCACCCCCCGAAAGTTGGCCAATCGCATATCTTTCCAATTGTAGGCGACATATTTGCGGTCTCCCCTTATGATCCCCAAAGCAATAGCGTAGAACCAGTGCTAGACTCTAGCAGATATTTTGTTCTCAGGATCGTTGATCCATCATCCGGTTTGTAGGTTGCCTCCGGTATTCACCAAGAACATCGCAGCTTACTCTTCTTTTCATCTCTCGATCATAGGTCACCATGCTTTTGTGGGCATGGGATTCCCTGACCGATCTCAAGCATTTGATTTTAATGTTGCCTTGCAGGATCACGTAACGTACGTTTCCCATCCTTTCAAATTGCTTGCACAACGCTAAACCGAAATCTTATAGGCGCGTCAAGCGAGAAAAAGAAAAAGAGCAGCATCAACCTGGCCAACCCCAAGGTCCAAAGTTAGATTACAGTTGGAAAGAAGGAGAAACCATTTCAATTCAGCTTGGCAATGTAAGTGTTGACATGAGATCTGGACTGAACCGACGTTTCTCTCATTCTTTCAAAATGTAGACTTCAACAAAATCCAAAAGAGCGCCGGCAAACAACAGCAATGCTAACACACCTATACGTAGGTGTTTGAAGAGCAGCCATGCTTTCTGATACCGTTCACATTTTTAATCTGCTATGTGTTCTGCCACGGTATAGCCTTCCTACCCCCTCCACCAAGCGCTACAAAGCCAGCTACACCGTTGAAATCACAGCAGTCAATAGCAAGCAAGCCATCACAACCGAATAGCGGGGACGAGTGGTCCGACTTTACGGATTTCGTGTCATCGTGAGTATATAGGCTCGTGGCACCCCACGGCTCCTCCTCTAATGTTTTACTTTATGCAGGTCGAACACGTCGACGGGAAACCAGGCACAGTCGGAGCAGACGACACCAGCAAATGTCCCATCTGGTTGGACCACATTTTGATCTTGGTGGTAATAGAACTTGTCCTCTAAAATACTCTATATGCGGAATATTTAACAGCCGTCGTGCTTTGAGCACGGTTTCGGACTATGAGCATAAGTGCAGATCCAGTCAGCTTGGTAGATAGGTTCTTCAAAGCATGCTATTTCAAACACAACTACCCGACCTGAGCAATCGCTATACTACATTTGTCCTCGCAACCAATGGTTGTGTCGTATCCTGATGGCACTTGTCAGTCCCTTTAGTAACGCTTCGGTTCCGTCCAGTGTTTTCATATGCGACAAGAACCATCAAGGCACTCCCTATTATGTACAAGGTACTACCCACCAACCATGGTACACCTACTGTCCAGAATCCGACAGCACCGTAAAGGAATACACCAGGCCAACTCGCAGCCGCAAAGAGCATGGACCCAAGAGAGTAGGATATAGATATGTACGCAGTAGGATTTTGGTAAAGTGGTACAGTCTGAGGCGTGACAATAATTGATGCGAGCGATGCTACAGCACCGAATAGGAAAGACAGTGAGCCAATCAGACTTGGAAGGTAGATCCCAAACCGCGATAGATATAGCTGTGTCGTTGTGTCCGTCATCTCGGAGGCGTTCATCAGAGGTGAAGAAGGAAAAAAGGAGAGAAGAGCCTGGATGTCAAAAAAGACGATACCGACCAGGAATAGCAATGTGCTCCACCATGATGGATCTCTCCAACTTGGAGTACTACTGTGCAACGACTCGGGATACACCTGTCGTAGTGATTTGTCGGGCCTACGTATTGAGTCTGATCTCGAGTTGATGGTTCTACGGCTTGTGCTATACTGTAGGCATCTAATCCACCGTCTACAAGATATCAAAAGACTGGGGGACGCAATCACGGTCCATTCGATGCCGATCGCAATAGTAAAGAGAATTGAGCCGATAAGAAAAGCTAGGTTGGAGATGATGACATATATCGGTACGAGATTTTGGGCAGGCAAAAATGTGAAGCAGGCAAGAATGGAGCTTGCAAGGAAGAGGATGGAGCCGATCAAGTAGTTTATGGACGTGAAAAACGGTGTCGTATGCCAAAATTCCGTTGACGATGATACTTTATCTGGGTGACAAGACATTGCTAGAATCAAATCCATCAGTCATCGATAGTTTGTGCCAATGCCAATGACTTGTACTCTTTAATGTGCGCACCTTTGCTGTTGAATCACAAACAAAAGGTGTGGTACTCTTGCCGGTCATGGAGATATTCACTCTGCCATCCTTTGTCAAGCGCAAGCTAGAATGTCCCTAGAGATCCCATTACATATGCGTTACATATTTCCAATGGAGAGAAGA
>NW_015971546.1:329898-358433 GCF_000182565.1 Spizellomyces punctatus DAOM BR117
TTCAAATGGTCAGGTTATCCATAAACTAAACATGAGTTGCTTGCATAATCCCCTACGTAATGCTTACGTACGTATCACTTTTCGGGAGAAGTGTGCCAAGTGATAAACACCTTTTTTTATTTTACTTGCCCTTTTTTGTCGACCGCGTTCGGCCGCAGAAAACGCACACGGGGAAATTAGTCCAGTTGGGAAGGCGAGGAGGGGGGGAAGAAAGCCAAGTCGGAAGCGATGAATAGTCTCGCATAGGCAAAATAGTTTCTTTTATCACGCTTTACCGCTTCCTTTTTCTGTGAGTTTGCGGTTCATCACGCTCGTTTGGTTGATATCTTCCCGTTTTTTGACGTTCGTATCAGCACCGCCTCGTTTTGCGCGCGATAGACTCAATACAATTGTATATTGTAACGGAACGGTCACTTGCCCTCCGTCGATCCTCTCCCCTCGTGCTATCAACACGAATTCCATTTCCCTTTTTTTTTTTGTCTTGTTGTGCCCATCTGCAAGTTGGAGGGGAGGGAGATTAGCACCGCCTCCGCGTCCCCGTCGAATATTTAGGTTTCATGCTTTCCTTCTTGTCCCCGTTCTTTTTTACGCCTTCCTAGAACATCAAAGCCTTTTAGACACCGTCATAGCCTTTTAACATACTCATACTATGCGTGTCAACATTTCCAGCGCTCGTGGGCGTTTAGTTCGGAAAGCCGCCGAATGCCCACCAAGGGTCGAGGAACAGCCGCAGCTGCTGCTGGTACAGCCGCAGAGGCCAGAACAAGTCTGCTTGCCTGTGGAGCCGATGGCTGAGTTTGATTTGTTGGCGGCCGAGTTTGATGCATTAGAGAATGGGCGCCAGTCGTTCCCTGTGGACCCGCACAACGGGACAAGTTCCTGGTGGGGAAGTATTGGTTGTGATGAGGTCGATTGGTCGCTCGCTACTGCAGCTGGGTCAGCGGAGCAGCCGCTGCACATGGATGATCCTTGTTCAATAATGGATTTCGATGCAATACTCCAACCTGTTGCGTTTCCCGTTATCGATCCTACGCCGTTGCCCATGGACGTTTTCCCCACCCCCGAGTCTCAGTTCGCAGATACACCCCTTTTGTCACTTGGTCATGAAAACTTTATGACCGACGGGGACTACTTTGGCAACTACACCTCCTCCGTCTCAGAAGACATTGACCTACTCTTGCAAGATCTGGCCGCAGTCGGTGACCCACCCGCTATGCCAATGAGCATCGCCAATCCCCTTCTCCAAGCGCCACTAACACCTCCACAAACTACATCTGACAATCGTATCCGCCCACGAACAATGACACCGAAACGCTTCACATGTCCGATACCCGGATGCACCAAATCCTTTACCCGAAAATACAATATGAATTCTCACGTTCGATGCCACTCTGGCGAGAAACCCTTTATATGCCCCCACTGCCCCGACGTCTCTTTTGCTCGTAAGCACGATCTAAGAAGACACGTTATTTGCTTGCACAATGTCGAGCGCCCATTTGGGTGTGATCATTGCACACTGAGATTCAATCGGAGTGATGCACTGAAGCGTCATTTGGAGGCGGTGAAGAGGAAGGAGGTTGACAGTAGATTTGGAGAGTTGTGACGGATACTGGATGGTAAAATTGTTATACCCTTGGGGATGAGATTGGGGCGCTTGTACAGTTTTCTTTTTTTTTTTTTCACATTCTGATGGGATTCTGGATGGTACTGGTTACCTGCTGTATTATTTTTGTTTTCATACTTGTTTTTGTATATTTCATTGGGAGGGCCGGGACCCACGTATGCATTTATTCGTTAGCTATACCTTTAACAACAGCTGTCGCTTTTGACTCTTTGTTCCCAAACTGAAAATGGTCGATCCTAAACCAAATGGCTATTGCCAAAAGCAATGTAGTGACATTCAAAGAGTTGGATACTTCCCGTCGTCAACTTGCTGAACGTCCGTGTGGTTGGAAAGATCTTTAACTTGCTGAACTTACTCGTTAGAAATCCTGAGTGTTCTTGGCAAAGCGATTTATTTCCAAACCCGAGAGGCCTCCATCTCGATTGATGAGTAATTCCCAGCACAGACACGCGAGCAACTGCGTCCTCGCGCGACATAAAATGAGGTTGATGCAAAAAGACATTTCGCCCAACGACATTTGGGCAAAAACGGTATGAGCTCGCCCAACATGAATACTCTCAAGAGATGCCTGGCTGATCTTCGATTTACAAACTCGTTCACACACCATCTCATTGCTGACGCTCGAACAGCAGGCGAACCATTTGCTCGTGCGCGAACACCTAGCCCCTTCGCCCACACGCCACGCCAAGTCTTGTCCGCCCACTTTTCATATGTTGAGCCTGAACCCGCTCCAGACCCTGTTTTGATATCTGTTAGCAAGCCATGCGGGGAGGTGTTGGGATTGGATCTAGAGGCTATATTGGCTGATGAGAGGGAGAAGGATAGGTTTATTGGATTCGTAAGTGGACGGTATGTGCCTGAAGGGACGAATCCGTGGTCCATGGCGTATGCTGGCCATCAGTTTGGGTCTTGGGCGGGACAGTTGGGAGATGGGCGTGCGATTTGTCTGGGTGAAGTGACAACAGAGGCTGAACAAAGGTGGGAAGTTCAGTTGAAGGGCGCTGGATTGACACCTTTTTCGAGGTTTGCGGATGGATACGCTGTTCTGCGCTCGTCGATAAGAGAGTACCTATGTTCAGAGGCCATGTTCCACCTTGGCGTTCCGACAACCCGTGCATTATCGTTGGTTGGGTCGTCACGACGTGTGCAGCGGGAAACCGAGGAGACTGGAGCGGTGGTATGCCGCCTGGCACCAACATGGGTCCGATTTGGGAATTTTGAACTCTTTTTGTCGAGAGGGGATATTCCCAATCTTCGCCTCCTTGCCGACTGGGTCATCGCACACCACTTTCCTCATCTTGCCGCGCATCCAACAAAGTATTCCGCTTGGTTAACTGAAGTTACTCACCGAACCGCCAAGACCATCGCAAAGTGGCAATCCGTTGGATTCTGCCATGGTGTTCTCAACACCGACAACATGTCCATACTAGGTCTCACCTTGGACTATGGTCCGTTCCAATTTATGGATGCCTATGACCCTCAGTATGTGTGCAATCACAGCGACCATACCGGGCGATATGCTTTTGATGCACAGCCTGGAGTAGGCTTGTGGAATGTGGCGAAATTGGCGTCGGCGGTTTCACCTTTGGTTGTGGACGAGGAGAACGGTGATAAATCTCGGGCAGAGGACAAGTTGAAAGAGGTTTTGCAATCTTACGCGGGCAAATTTCATGAAGAGTACATGTCTCTCATGACGAAAAAACTGGGATTAATGTCCCCCCGTCCTGAAGATGTCGAAACGCTAGTCAAGCCTCTCCTAGCCCACCTCGCCACCCTTCAAGCTGACTATACGCACTTTTTCCGATCCCTCAGTACTGGATTCACACTCGCTCAGTCAGATTCCAAACCGCCCCTATCCGAGCCGCTAGAAGAATGGTACAACGCCTATCGAACACGTCTACTCTCTGAACTCGATTCACAAGCGCAAGATGTACTTGTAAAAGCTGACATGGACAGGATGCAAAGAATGAAAGCTGCCAACCCAAAGTACATACTTCGCAACCATTTAGCGCAGCAGGTCATTGATAAAGCAGAGAAGGGTGACTATGGAGACTTGGAAGCCTATTTCAAAGTTTTACAAAGACCTTTCGAGGACGGAAGCGCAGAGGAGGGAACAAAGTTTGCGGGAAGTGTTCCGTCGTGGGCGAAAGGCTTAAAGTGCAGTTGTTCGTCATAGATTACAGTAGAAATATGAGAGGATTCCAGTTTCAGTATTTCGCTAGCGATTAGAATTCAATACAGCGAGAATCAATTCCAAAAGTGTCTATGTGAATCTGCCAGTTTTCCCGAAGTCCAACGCATTCAATGGCATAAAAAATGCAAAAGAGCAAACTAACAAACCTCAAGGCGAACGCATCATCTTCCCTCCCCATTCTCCACCATTACGCCAGCAATTTTCCCAACACATTTTAATCCCCCCTCACCCCTAAACAAAACAGTTCTGCCAACCACGACCCATTCTGGTTCATAGGCAAATCTAAATCTAACCCTGGCAGACTCGCTAGTCTTGAGCGATCCGACATTCTCCATCCTTACAATCTTTGCGCCCTGTCGGACAGCACCTACGTAAATGACACCATGACAGGACGGTCCGACGGTGGAAGCACAATGTAAAACGTTTAGATCGGCATCAAATTCCCATACCGGAGGGGGAGGTGGAGTCGAGAGGAGAACCTGTCCTTTCCGGAGTCGAAATGATGGAGGCGGTGTGATGTTGTACGCAACGGTATCCTTCTCATGGAACGAGTCAGATGCATTTGGGTCAGACAAGAACGTAAGGGCGCAAGACGCAGCTTGACCAGCTTTGATGAGGTTGACAGGACAGCGTTGCCGGTGGATTGAGTTTATACGAACGGGAATGAAGCTCCCACGGTCGGGGCCAAGGTAGTATGTAGGTTGGGACGTATGTGGGTGCGTCGTGATCCGACCTGAAAGAAGTTTGCCGCCAATGACACATCCAACATCTTATATATTGCCACCGGTTAGCATTATCGAGTACAAAATAGACAATATACGAGAAGAATATACCTGGGACGGAATAAATTTCTTCGACTTGATATTCCACCTCCTCTTCCAGTAGTTGATCGTAGTCACTCATAGGTTTGGGCAGGTAGTTGAAGAAATTGGTGAGGAGGGAAAGGTTTTCTCCTGTCACGCTCGATGTCAAGAAAATTGGAACAACTCTGCGGATTTAAATGTAAATTAGCTCACTAGCTAGGAGACATCAACAACAGGCCAAAATTGCCAAACCTTGAATCCAAAAAGCTCGAAACAGAGACCACTAAATCGTCCTGATTTTGTATTACAACCGGCACCCTTCTCATTCCCGGGGCTTTCAACAATGCCAAGAAAGACGAAACGGTCCTCTTCAATTGAGGAGGAGTTGCAATGTCCACTTTTGTAATCACCACAAAGACCGGCACTTTGAGGACAACCGCAATGGCCAAATGTTCTCTCGAAATGTCCGAGACGCCTGTGTTAGCTCCAATAATCAAGCAGGCATAATCAGGCGCATGACCCGCCAATCCACTGATGGTTGTCTTTTGATACTTTGGATGACCACACATGTCGAGGAACGTTACAATCTTTGAAGCGGTTTCGCAGATTTGAGCCCACGTCTGGATATTATTGGAGGCGTAGTTAATGAGAGCGCCGTGTGGATCAAAACCGATGATCTGGTGGGAGATGGAGGACGTCCGGCCAGATTCGATTTCGTGGCGATGACGGAGGAGGTTTAGGCGTGCTTTTCCTCTGCCGTTATCGTTTTCACTATGTGTCAGGACGCCAAGGAGCGTTGACTCTGGTGGGATAGACAAATGCGGTCAGGTTGCAACCGCTAGAAGCAAAAGACAAAGGTAAATTCAGAAAAGTATGCTCAAACTTACTCCCAGCATCGGCACCTCCGATTATGGCCACCCTGATCTCCAGAAAATGCTGATCGTCCGTCAAACACTTTCGCACTAGCACCTCGGCTACTTTGCGTGCAGGCGTTTCACCGGGGCTTGTTACATCCCGCTCACGTATAATGGACACATCTGCACGCAAAGCTTCTCCCATCTTGCGTAGCGTTGCGACAGAACGGTCGAGGTCGTCTTGTGTTAGACCGATAAGCGTGCCCTTATCTGAGACCCCAATTTCGTACATGGCTTCACCATATCCTTCTGCAAGGCTAGAGGAAAGTAGACGTGACGTCGTTAGAATCCAATGTTGAATAAGGGCTAATACAGTCGGCAGACCTACCGCCATTTAAGCTGGGTGATGAGATGTTCCAGACGAGCAGGGGGAGGATTAATGAGCTGAAGCTAGATATAGCAAGATGTTAGTACGATGTATATGATTTCCAATAGTCTAAAGCTTACCTTGTACTCAACCTAAAATGCGATCCAAGAGCAATGAAGCTAATGAGCATTAAATCTCTCAAACCAGCTTATTATGCGACGTACATTTCCTTCTTCAACTTCTGGCGGAAGGCGGGTATCATGAACTTTACTCGCCATAAAAGTATTCACGGATGTGGAAGGCGCCATATTCGATGCTTCGTTGAGTCGAAACATGACTGTATTCTTAATAGTAATCCCAAAAAGGCGGTAGCAAAGTTTTCAAAACGCTTCTGAGCTCAAGCTATATATCGCAACTGCGTTTTTTTTTCGTTATTTTGGTTCAGGTTATTCGAGGTGGTTTGCGAGCGTAAAATTCCTTCATTGTGGGTTTCAGGTAAAGCAGACCACTACGATTGATATGGAAGGATCGCTAGATCTCGTCCGTGAGAGACAATGAAAAAAATTCTGTCTGCTGTTTTCTTGGCTTCTTTCTATCACAGATCTCTTTATAAGTGATGCCTGCACCATCATCTACAAGGTTGCTCCGACACCATTTCTGCAAAGGTAAGGACGGAAGCTCTGATTACGCCAACCACTCCACAACGTGTACGTCATGTGACTCATGTTTGGGTCAAGTCACACTTCAACTGCACGGCTGGGACTGTGACTGAAAAAGCAACTGGCTTTGAATCTAGGCGAGCTCAACGACTGCGTTGGAAGGAGAGCAGCTGGATGGTTATGGCAGATGAACAGATTTGGAGAATAAGTTTCATGGCAGCTGGCAGAGACGGCGACTCGCTGCATCAATTAGTCATGTACTCGTTATCATTCCATTTGATCCTTAATGATTTTACAAACGTCCAACGGGGCGGAGGACACCTCGCTTGATGGCGGAGGAACCGATTCATAATGGTACTACTCGTATTATTCATACGCCCAACCGGCGGTATCTTTTCTCGCCCGTCTCCCCGCATCGCAAATTACTTTGAAGATTATTCATCATCATTGCGTTTATTCTTACTAAGCATGGCCATGCTTTTGATTGGAAATATGTGACTCATTGATGGGCGCATTTTGGGGGAGGATAAATTCAAGGCCACCTTGCAGCCAACCCACATCTTCATCTCGTATTCACAACCCAAACACATACATCATGGTCAAGGTAGTCACCACAGCCGACGAATTCAACCAGATCATCAAGGACAATGAAATTGTCATTGGTATGTTAATTCTCATGCATTCTGTCGGTCATTGTGCACGTTCTAACAAGCTGGTCCCCCGCGCACCTGCACACTCTGTCCATTTGCATGCACTTTTATCTCTCAACAGTTGGTACGTAGCATGATTCAGATGTCGTCGCTATAACACTTGCTCTCGATCTAATTGCCTGTTAAAATTTGCCAGACTTTCACGCCACATGGTGCGGTCCTTGCAAGATGATCGCTCCCAAGTTTGAAGAATTTTCCAAAAAGTACTCCAAGGCTGTTTTCATCAAGATTGATGTCGATGAAGTACCGGAAGTTGCCGAAAAGGCTGGTGTTTCTGCCATGCCTACCTTCCACATCTACAAGAATGGTCAAAAGGAGGCCGAGATTGTTGGTGCCAACCCTGCGAAGCTGGAGGGGGAGATTTCAAAGTACGCTCACGCTCAATAGATGTGCTTGAGGGACGCTCTTGTTGTTGCTGGGAGGGATCAAGTGTGTATCCGTGCATTGTTTGTATATCTTCATAATTAGCACAGGTGCTGGTGCAAAATGGTTGTGTGCATGTTTCCATGACGGCGTAAAGCCGAGTACGCTGGTTGTGTTTCTTTAGTACTTTTAACGTCCCTGTCCCCGTTCAACACCTGGTCGCGTACGCTGTGTTGTAGATATGAAGCCATACTTTGCCAATGTAACGAGTTTGGGAGCTTGAATTTTGTGGTCATTATAAAGAACAAAAGGGATACTTGTATCCGACATCCAAGAGACTGTGGCTTGCTTAACAGAACGACAAATAACCAATACGAGATGGCCACTCTGAATGCCACTAAATGTCAAAGCGCGACGTGATCGAGCCAATTGTAGCTAATTCAGATCCCTCAGCACTAGCGTTCGGGGTCGGGTACCCACCTACTGGTTAGAACGAAGGCTTTCAGAGATCGGGATATCGGGACGCCTGTAGCGTAATGCAGTATAAAAGGTTCATCTCACAGGACATTACCATCTTTTCGACATCTTCAATCAGGACAAACAAACTCTTCCATTCAACCACGATGGTCAAACTCTTAGCAGTTATAGTCCTTGCGCTCACCGCTACAATCGCGAATGCCGCCAGTTGCGCCTGCGTAAACAAAAAGGATGATCTTGCAATTCTTAAAACTCTCACCGAAGGCTGCTGTAAATCAATTCGTGAAAAGAACACTCCTGGCAAGATGGACGGATTCTACTGCTCAAATCCGCCCCCTTCGATGCAAAGCTGCTGCGAAATCTCCCAGGCGTTCAAATGTATCTGATCATAGTAGACTTTCTTGTATATAAGTATCATATATTTGTAGCATTTTGTGATAAAAAGTGGAAAACGAGGCTTGCTAAACACATGAGCTGGGGATTCTGTCCACTGCACAAGTGGTTCGAATGGTGCTAGTGGGGTCGGCAGACTAACTACTGGCCATATATGTAGAACTAGTGTAAACCCATGCATACAACGCTGACAGAATACCTGAAAAATACAGAAGATGCAGTTCATTATTATTTGTGTCCTATGGAAGTATAGTTGAAATCGGACCAGTTGCTCAGCTTGTCCAGTGAATAGGTTGATAGGAGAGTCGCTTAGATCCCTCAGCACTAGCGTTCGGAATCGGGTTCCAACTTGTGTTTTATGGGATCGGGATATCGGAGGGCGTAGCGTAAGCATTTTAAAAGGTTCAGCTCACAGGGCATTATCGTCTTTTCAGCATCTTCAATCGCACCAAACAATCTCTTTCATTCAACCACACTGGTCAAACTCCTAGCAGTTACAGTCTTTTGCGCTCGCCGCCAACAATCGCGATTACCGCCCATTGCCGCCTGTGGGGACACGACCAAAATCAATGCTAAATTCACCATAAAATGCACTGCTCATCATGTCGGGAAAGATGTGCGCAAATGCGCCCCCTTTTATGCAGAGCTGTTGAGGATCCGACGGATTCAGATGCATTTTCTGATTGAAGTGCGTAAAGTTATCATTGAATTTTGCGAACCTCGAACTGATGAAGCATCACATGACATCTGCAAATCCAATCGGTAAAAGTCATTGCAACTGGTTTGAAGTAGCATTTTTATTTAATAATAATGTATGTACTAATGCATTCTTATGGGAATCAATCCTGGAATGAAATCATTCTGCCGCTGGGTTGAACCACTCAGAGTTCCGGTCATCTTCATAACCGATTTTCAGTGCATGGGTTGGGCATACGCAGTTCCTTTGGTAAATGAAAACAGCGGTGTTTCGATTCCGCAAACGTTGCCGAACGGAGTGCGGCGATGGAAGTACGCCGTGTCGGACAATCGAAGGAACGACCGTGATACGCAACATTTAGCGTACGACTATGGCCGTGATTTTTTGCCGAAATGCCTTGTTGGAAGAAGCCCTCAAGACAAACTCAACCCTCGCACTTGCTCAATGCATTTTTTGGGTGCGTTTTTCCCTTGCCAATTTTTTTAAGCAATGTAAGCAGGGGTTTTCGTTCTGTATGACGTAGACAAGCTGCATACTTTAGTCAATAAAGTAAGTAGACTGTAAATACGTCAGTGACAAGCTTGCACAAGGTTGCGATTTCCTTCTTTTTGCCGTCGCTTGTATGCAAATATGGCGGTTTTTTTCTGTGATATGTCATTTTAATGTGCGTGAGTGGTGGAAGGACGGTACTGGAACGGCCACTTTTTAAATTTTTTTGCCTATAACTTCTGTGTATCTTCCGTGGGCTATGATGACTGCATATGCAAGACTTTTTAATGTCCGCAAAGAATTTCGGTGAGCAGGTTGACGATGGTTATAAAATGGCATCGACCCAAGAGATCCCTCACCCCCCAGCAAAGGCAACAATTCCTAACTGCAACAGCAACCAAAAATGCATTTCACAACCATCCTCATACCTGCCTTCACTCTCCTCACCGCCGTCCAAGGCGCCAGCGTACCCGCGTGGCATCCCCCGGCTCCAACAGACGTCCGCTCACCCTGCCCGGCTCTTAATGCCCTTGCCAATCACGGAATTTTGCCCCGCTCCGGCAAGGATATCACACCAAAGCAATACATCGACGCAATGAGCCAAATTGGCGTTGCGGTCGATCTTGGAGCCTCGTTGGCCTACGCGTCTCCTTTCCTCGTTCCAAGTCGTAAAAACGCCCAAGGCGAGACTGTCTTTGGACTGGATGACCTGAGGAAACATGGTGGAATCGAACACGATGCCAGTCTTACGCGCAATGATTTCAACACCTCTCCCAATCACGACAACTTTTCCTTCAACCAAACCTTGTATGATCAACTCATTTCCTTGAAAAATCCCACTACCGGCCGACTTGACACGGACTCCCTAGCCAAGGCTCGGTTCTTGCGCCAATCCGAGTCGAAAGCCACCAACCCCGCTCCAGTCTTTGACGTCAAGCAAGATCTCCTCGCTCACGGTGAAGCCGCATTGTTGCTTACGGTCTTTGGAAACCAGTTCGATAGCCAGGTACCTGTAAATGTGGCCGAATCGATCCTGGCAAAGGAGAAATTGCCCTTTGAAGAGGGGTGGGTTCCCGCCAAGCTGCCAGTTGGAATTCTCAAAGTTACGGCAGTTTCGCAGGTGATTAAGAGTAAGGAGGGTGCCTTGGCCAAAGGTGGTCAGTAATTTTCTTGCTGCACGGAATGTTGAGTATCCGTAGCAGACTTTTAGTTTGGAATATTATTTTCTTTTGTATTCATTTTCTATGATAGAAACTATAATGTACTAGAGCCTCGATAAAATAAGTAATAGATCTTCCTTTATGAGATACCATGAAAACGATGCAAACCGTTCAGTTGCTGAAGGCTTCTGTTTTTTTACCGTAAAAATCAAATTGCATCCAAGACAAGAGGATGCGAACGAGCGCAAAAAATACATTTACACGAAACAAGAAAACTAGGAGATCTTTCACGCCAGAGCCAAAGGTTCCTACCGCCTTTCACATCAGACTTTAGGGAATAGTTCACAAACACTTAGAAAGAGACAATTTCTACTAGCCCCAGCAAGCTCCGATAGGGCATCATGATGCCCAAAACAAGGCACAGGCATGTGAAGACTACAACATCCAGTGGGGTCACTCGGACGGTGTCCTGTTTGGTGAGCGATTGTGATGGATGTTGCGGCGAGGCAATTGTAGGGGAAGATGCCGTGGTGGTGGAGGGTGAGGGGTGTTTGATTTGTATAGGATCGGAGACACGTTTGCAGTCGATAAAGGTCTCAACTAACCGTCGGCGGTCCAGGGTTCGCCACTGACCACAATCAGGATGAGTATAGGTAGGCGTGGAGGTCCCAGAGAATATGTTGTGCTTTACCTTTGCTGCATCCAATCCTTTGGTCTCCTCATCGGACAAATGTACTGTTTGTAAAAGAAACCGATCATTGAGCTGGATCTCCGATTCACTCCTCACTGACAACAGGAATTGACACACATTCGATAAACATCAGAATCTGCATGAATTTTTATATGACAACAAGTACCTCAAAACTTACCCAAAACATCGACAGATCCTCCACCGACCAAGACGCCCAAAACTGGCTTCACCGAGTACCGCGCCGGTGCATTCGTCTTGAGTTTATATCCAATGGCACGTTTACCAGGATTTTGAATAGTGACCTTGGCGATGAAGCCAATGTTTGACCTGGTGGGCGTAAAGAAGAGATCGGTCGGTATAAGATTTAGCTGTGGTTTGGGAGGATCTGATAGTTGGTTGCGGAAGGACATGACGGGTTGTTTCTCCGAGGGGGCGATGAGATTGCGTTCGTTTTGCAACAGTTGCGAGTCGTTCTGGGCGATGCCAAGGTATGATGCGGCCGGGAGTCAACTCGTCTTGGGCGGGAACGAGAGTCGGCACCCGTGTACAGCTTTTTTATCACAGTTCAATCCAAACAGATAAATGCGCGGCGAGGGACAAGATCCTCCCCAACGCAGAGTATATATATCTAGCAAAATAAGAAAAAAAAAAGGAATGCCCCAATCATCCGCCAAGCAACCCACAAATCACGCAGGCCAATCTCCTTGCACCGTGATATAAATTCTGCTTATATCTCCGGGGGCACGTTCATATTGTTAATTAGCGCCTGGCTATGGATTTGGAACGTCACATTTCGCTTTGTAGCAACACGTGGAGGAGGAGGGGGTCAAAAATAGGAACTTGTAAAGACCAAGTGAGCGACAACGTGTTCTGTGCTATTGGAAGGGTCACGTATCTCTTTTTGTTGAAAAACATGTGGGGACAGAAGCAATAATGACTGGATCTCTTTTCTTTTTTTTTTTTTGGCAGTGTTTCAGAGTACAAAGGATTTTGTATTTTAAAAAGCATGTCTGTTGATGATCCATTGGCAGAGTGTGTCCATGGCAGGGCACTTGGGCGGTGGGCTGGATATCATCATTTCTTTTGAAATTTCTGGACAAGGGGCCCTGAAAGAAAAAGAAAAAAAGAGGTCGGGAAGTATGCCATTGCTAGCTCAGGGTTTTGTAAGTGCAGGCCGCCCATAGCGCTGCTTCTCATATCCTTGGGAAATCAGGTATGATTCAGACTGAATCGCATGGCAAAATAATACTAGTACAAATACGGTGAAAACCTCGATACGAGTTGCAAGCACGGCCCTCTGGCCCACGTCCTGCCCGAAAAAGAGTTGACGATATTGCATATTACGGACGACAAACTTCAATCGAAATGCAGTAGCAGTATAACATACATTGGGGAGCGGTATAACACATGGATGATGCTACATCGGAAGTTTTCTGACGAGCAACTTTGGAAAAATTAATGCATTAGGATAAACTATTTCCAAAAATACACGTTCAGCTTACAACCAAAGGCTATTTTAAGCAAGCATAACTCATACTTTGATGATAGAGCTCAGCACTGAAATGAACCGTCATGAATAGAGGAAAGGGTGAGGAATTGGGGCACAATATGAGGGTTAAGTTTCTGGAAAAGACTCATGTGGCGACTTGCACTTGTAAACTCGTGAGATATATATTCACTCCCCCAGGTTGCCTTCCACAGTTACCGTTTTGCAAACTGTATCAGACATGGCCAGCCGTCGAGACAGAAGCATCTCCTTTGGTGGGGAACTCTCCCGCCCAAAGCTCGACTCAATTCTTCCTGCTTCTGGGAAGCTTGCTCATCAACCAGAAGAAGAACAGGAGGGGTTGAAACGATTCCGAGGGCTTGAAGACCTATTTGCGCACCGTCCTCAAAAGGACGAGCTTATTAATAGAAATATCTTGAGACCGGATAATGTGTCGGGAGTCATTCAAGGCGTGCAGGAGCAGTTGAAAAAGCAGATCATTGAGGTAGGACCGTGTCAATGAGATTTCCAGATGCTGCCTAGCTTTATTTATAACCTTGGGTGTCTCCTTTAAATGTAGGATCACTTGAAAGATAAACTGGTTGCCCGACCAGTTCCTGAAAAACTCATCGAGCAAAATATTATGAAAGACTCTACGGTTGCTCCTGCATTGCAGGCACCGCAGCAGGATCTCATCAAGAGTCAGCTGCAAGACAGTCTTGGGAGTTCGCTTTCCAAGGTAACATTTTTGACACATCTTTTGTTCCATTTTTTTTTTTTTTTCAGAAAATGCTGCAGAGGGCGGTATACTGACTTCCAATGTTTTCTCCTCTTTCTTTCCAGCGACCCAGCGAGAAAGATCTTTCTAAGATCCTTCACCCAACTCAAGCCTAAAATCATGCTACCCGTTTGCTTTGCTTTTGGACTGTAGTGTTGAGGTATAGGAATTCATAGAATGACAGTATAGCATTAGCAAATTGTTTGGCGTTAATATCAATAAATTAGTTTTATGGCAGAAACTGGCGATTGAGAAACTTCCTGCGGCTATTCTTAGCGCTAGGACGATCATTCCTGCCCCTGCCGTCGTATATATTTACAGTGTTAAAGGAAAGCTCAGAGCGCGATGTATTGCACTTCATCAAGATGATAAGATAGACACGAACAATCTTAGAACAAGCAACATTATTCAGCGCCTGGGGCGCATGTAACGATTACTATTTTATCCTTAATCAGTCCGCTTTCCATCATTCTTTTCGACCTTCCCTACCGCCTCTTCCATGGTTTGCTCCACATTCTCCTCCAATCCTTGCATAAATTCCTCAAACCCTTCCAACGAAGCGCCCGTCTGTGTCGCCATCTCCTTCTTGGTTGCAGCGTCCAAAACTCTCTGGCTGGCTCTAACCCAAGCAGCTGGCCCAAACCGACTCTTGTTTGCGCTCCAAAATACGTCCCAGTATGCGTCTCGCAGTAAAAACAAGAATTGGAGGAATCGCATTACGAGCCAGATGATAAAGAGTGCCAAGAGACCATTTGCAGGGGACACATTTTCGGTTCGTGCTTCCTCCGCGATAACATCTCCAAGGTTTGCCTGACATACTCCATCCTTCTCTAGCAAGCACTCTCCAAGACCCACAGCATTGGTCCGAATCAGAGCTGACAGAGCCCAATAGGTGGGATTCAAATATTGAAACCAAGCAATCACATCATAGACGCTCGTGTCCCCCTTCTTGATCCATATCCCACTGGCAATGGCCAATACCGCCTGCGAAAAGAAGGCAATACTCCGCGCTTCAGGTCTTCCCAGTCTGGTGCAATAAACAAGTGTGAATAGCGTTGTTGTGCAGTTGTAATAGACGACAAAGAGTGTCATGGCTGTCCCAATTCGGAGGGAATCTGGATTGCACCCCAGTAAGAAGTATGCAGATATGACGGCGAGGAAACCTTCGACAGTTGCCATAGCAGTTTCGTAAATTAGACGATGGAGAAAGAAGGAAAGGGGATCGACGGTGCCATTTTGAGAGTCGTAGTTGTAGATATCCCGGTCTTCATAGTAGTCGAAGGAGATGTGAATGTTTTTCAAGGCAGGGAGACCCACGCAGGCTGTAAAATAAAAGTCAGAATCAAAGGACATCTGAGTAAAGAATGCACAAGAGAAAGCGTACCCAAAGCCAACCCTTTGGTCTGTAGGACAATCGACAAAGCATCATCGCCAGGCCGTCTCTGCAATAAAGCCAATATCCATACTCCACATCCAGATATAATCGTCATATTCAATTTACGCGGCACCGGCTTTGTCAACCACCACCTGGAAGTAAGAATCAGCATCTGCTTAAATGCGCCCGGTCGGTGCGGGTCCCGCCGTTTCTTCCAGGTTTTTCCTGTAGATATTTGAACTGCCTCCACGGAGAGAGACGGTGCTATTGTAGTTGTCGGGATTATAGTGTGCACAGTTTTGGTTAGGCGGGCTGTTCCACTCTCGAGTCTGTCCATAGAGTCTGGGCGACGGAGGGGGATTAACGAGCCTGACCCGAGTTCGGTTGTAAAAAAAGCACTCGTGCCTTGACCTCTCTCGCCAAGCACTGCATCTGGGCCCGTAGCAATGCCCGTCCCTGCGTCAGCATCAACAGGATCATCTATATGTGCCTCCACATCACCAGCACCGTCCAAGTTCCACTGCGCACAAGCCCATGCAGCGTCACGGAGTGCAATCGCGCCTGCAACATCTAGAATCAAATCTGCCGGATTGGTCACTGCATCTTCCTTTTCATCTTCCTCTGCCGTACGAAGACATCCTGATGAAGTATTGCGCGTAGCGAGTGCGTTTCGCAACTTGGTAAAGTGGGCAACGGACTCGTTTGGCGATCCGGAAAAGAGAAGACGACCGTATGTGAGGACGGTGACTTGAGAGAAAAGTTGGAACATCTCGGTACGGGGTTGGTGGATAGAGCAGATTACTGTGTAGCCTTGTAAAGCAAGTTGCGAGAGGGCATTGCCGACGTCAAGGGACGATTTCGCATCTGAATTAACCAACATTAGTCAAACAAAGCCCTTCACTGACACCAATGAAAGATCGCCCACCTAATCCTGAGGTAGGCTCATCTAAAAACAAGATACTGGGCCTCCTCAACAAAGCCACAGCTATTGACAGCCTCCTCATCTGGCCTCCGGATATACCTCCCTTATTACTTTCTGGACGCTGAATCAAGACATCAGCGCAGGGCGCAAGATTCAAAAGATCGAGGAGGCGATTGATGCGACGGACTCTATCCTGGTGCGTTTTTGTTGTTGGTAACTAAGCAGCGGCAATATAGAGCTTCAGTCAAGGAACATCTCGATATGATGGAGAAGTCGCTGGAATACCTCTAGCATCGCATTGAACATCATCACTTCACGAACAGTTAAACCGTAGTACGGTGCATCGTGTTGTGCAACAAATCCTGTCATTGAACGGAAAGTGGTTGCGTTGAACTCCGCAAGAGGTTTTCCGGCCAGATATATTTTGTCCTGAGTCGTGGTTGCCATTAAACGGCGGTTCAACTGTTACAAAAGTCAAGCATTAACATGCGAATCTGGTAACAGGAAAGGCGACGTGTTCACGTCACACACCAAAGAAAGCAGCGTCGTCTTTCCCGCACCACTAGGGCCCATGATAGCAGTCACAGTCCCAGGTTCACATTTGAAAGAAACCGAATCCAACAAACGTTTTCCTTCGGGCACATCTCCAGCGCGGTAAGTCAAATTCCTACACTCCAAGACGACAGGTTTAGGTCTCTCCTCTTGGCTCATAGTCTTATATTTTGACATGGCCTCCGCATTTCCCAATTGCATCGCCTTGCTCATCTCTGTTTCACTTTTGTATACCGCAGCGAAAATGCCGTACAATCGTTGTCGTAGTATTAAACCACCAAGAAGGAGACCAAGTTCCCAAAGCACTATGCAACCAATTAAACCAAGGGCGACAGAGAGCTCCGCCGCACTCAGTGCCGAAGCCTGAGCTTTCGCCTCGGTTATGCCAGTCATGGAATAGATGGGAGCATACTCGTATCCTTGGGTGTCCCAGAAATCGCAATAGGAGGAAAGGGGATGACTGGCCTCCGATAATGGAGTATAATTGCCTGAGGTTTGGGTGGAGGGGTTTGGAAATCGGAGGATGGGGAAGGCTGTGGTGTTACTGGTTGATTGGAGCCAGATGGGGAGATCAGACGTTGTATTCGTGCCGGTAATAAAGACCCGAATGTAATCTCGAAGGGCAGTTGTCACTTGTTTGGAAGGGGCTTTGTGAAGAAGAAAATGGCACTGCTTCAGAACCATAAGATGCCGTAGCAACAAACCTACAGCAAACGTACCATCGTCTGGCATTTTCATCACAAACGACAAATCCGTCGTATGACAGGCCATATCTTTACAGATGTTGCCCAGTGCATCCTCCGGTCCACCCAACCAAGGCGCCTCAAAGACGTACGACCAAACCTCCGCTGCACTTGACCGCACTGACTGCCTCTGGGGACATAAAAACACCCAATCGGTCGTCATTCGAGTTAGAATCGGTTTCCTGTTGGCAAGGAAGTCTTCAGAATCTCCACCGTACATATGTTGACATTCGCCATCATTGGGTGCATAAAGGGCATTTCTGGATACGTAGGCGGCATAATTTTGATGAGTTTTATGGTTGTGATAAACCACACGAACCCGGTCAGGCTTACACAATGACGTTAAAGAGAGGTGTACTGAGGTCACCGGAAAGGCCCTGCTCGAGGAATAGGTATGTTTCGTTGGATACCCCTCCAATCTACAGATGATGGGGTGAGATTGAGACACCCATGATCTAAAACAGATATGGACTTTGGCCATGCATCATTTACTTACGATGGCCTTAACTCCAATCATATGCACCTCTTGGCTCAATATCTCAAATGGATTCGCTATAACGTCTACACCATCTATAATGGGTGGCATCGTCTTGAACGCGATGTCCGACATTCTCTTCTCTTCCTCCTGCACATGCCCATCCTTTGCGTTCAAAACCTCGCGCATCGAAGCCTCCTGCAAGCACGTTCGATTGGCACAGCCAAGCCGGCCAGCAACCTTCTGTGCATCTATTTGAGCTTGTCTTGTTGATGACAAGGCCAGAGCTGGTGGACTCATTAGAATCATCTTGGAGGCGAAATGTCGAGTAGAAGGGTGCGATCGGTGAATGAGAATAGATTGCGCTCCGGCGGATTGACCCATAAGTGTCAAATCGCTTGAATTACCACCAAATGCTGCAATATTGATGGATACCCATTGGAGAGCAAGCCGTTGATCCAGAATGCCAAAGTTTCTCGGATAAGTCGATGGAAGCGTAGGATCTACACCAGTCATATCAAAGAACCCAAAAACTCCCAGCCGGTAGTTGAACGATACAACGATAACATTTAAAGCTTTAGCAAGTTCGGAGGCATCATAAACGCCCATTCCGGCACCTCCAATCTCAAATGATCCGCCATGAAAGAACACAAGCACAGGCAAACCGCCCACCGCAAACTGGGATGGATCATCTATCGGAGTGAACACATTCATAAACAGACAGTCCTCAGAGATACGATCAGGACACAGAACCGTTTGACAAATCTGTGGGCAACTTTCTCGTAGGTTGAAGGCATCGATCGTTGTTGCATTGTTGAGGAGAACGGCTGGTTCCCATCTCTGGGCGACAGCAAAGCGAATTCCGAGAAAGTCGAACGTGCCTTGTTGATTTGCTCTGCCCCGGATTGCGGTACCGGATGGGATGGTAATTGTAGTCGTCGTTCCATATGTCGCTGCAAAACAATTGGCCATCAGGATCAGCCAGATTGCCATTCGAAGACATTTAGACCGTAGTTTGATGACCATCGTCCTGTCGTCCCATACACAATGATTGAAGATTGTTTCTGTACTGATGCAATTGACAGGATACTTCAAGCAAATCTGCAGTAACTTCGGTTTACCCTCTCATGCCGTGGTCGCTTCCTGAATCCCGCTGGACCGGTTCCTCGCCCGAAACCATCCATATCGGACACCCTCACCATTTCCAAAGTAATTTTCGTTACCGCTGAATAACAGACTCCGGTCATTCATGCCTGAAGCGTCAAAGGATCTGCTGTCACAGGCGCACCGTTTCCCCCTTATTTCCTGCTAGTAACAAAGCCTGGTCAAAGTGGATTCGAGTCATACGGTACTGTAGTCTCGCCGCATGTATAATATCAGAAATGCGATGCTTTGATACAGATGCGGCTGGATGATTTTTCAGGGTCAAAAGTGATATTATCACGTCGTGTTTCCAACTAACGTTAATTTCGATGGCACCGTGCAAATGTGGTCATTTCAAGGACGGTGCTGCCACATTGACTGTTATGACTGGATTTAAAATGATTGAAAATATGGATGACTTTCTGATTGTTCCCGATCTGCGAGTGTTTAAGTTACTAGTGATCGGTCGATAGTGGTAGGGATCAATTTGGGATGCCATCCGGTCTTCGCCAATTTGCTATATGATTACCAACAGATTACAGAGAGATATGATTGAACGAGATACTTCCAGTGGAACTACCATCCCGTGGCCATATTTATAATACCCTGTAGTATATTATCAGAAATCAAACATCCTATGTCCTTTCGGCTATGTACAATCCACAAGCATCACCCTGTTTATCACAGACCTCTCCACCCAACGACTTCCAAGCGAGCAAACTAACACCACTAATCTGGGCCACACAACAAGCAAACTCCGCCCAAGATCCATTTCTGTGGTCTTTCCTTTGTCTTGAGGTTGAACGTCCAAATGAACGTTGGCCCTCTTTGCCTTGTCCTATACACAGGACATTCATATACTCCTTTCGTGTCCTTCTTGTCAATGGGGATTGCCTTGATGTATATAACCGGCATAGCAGGCGTAAGCTCTTTCAGCAAACTCTCCTGGATCAGTCCAGTGTTCGTGTCCCATCGAGCTCCTTCCATAAAGAGTCCATGGATATAGGCACCCTCCCGAGGTGCACCAGAGAACTCTTCTTTAGACTTTTTGGTCACGTCCACAGAGAGAATCATTCGGTCCAGCGGCCATTCGTTCTTCCGTGCGGTGGTTTGCATGATGGCGGTTAGGAAAGATTGTGGGTTGAAGAGACCAGAGAGCCATACTACGGATGGTAGCTGGAATTCTGACACCCAGCTCTCGAGTTCTTTGATACGCTGGAGAAGATCAGCGTACCATGCCGCCAAGCCTTGAAGGGACTGATATGCTAGCTTATCCCATGATACATGGACAGCATTCATGAACAGAGAGTTCATTAGGGCTTCCATATTTTCAGTGATTGTCAGATCACCCTTGAGACCAAGTGGAGTTCACGAATGGACCGTCGAATTTCGGTGGTAAGCATGACATTCGATCGCACTCTTGAAGAGCTACCGAAATATATGGTGTGCGCTCTTCCACCTTCGCCATGAGCTCCGCTACGTTGAATGGATCTGGAAGTGAGCCAAGGATATCCTCGATGACTTGGCCTACTTTTTCTTCCTTGCTTGTCGCCGAACCACCAGATGTGTCACGAGGTTGCATTTCCAGGATCGTACGGAACAAGGTATCGGCACTTTTCGTCAACACACCAATTTCGGCGTTTGGATGCAGACCGTACAGGTAAGGACTCTCGGATGGCAGGTTCTCATCAATGTAGCGATGGTAATCTTTATGATCCGACGTCGGTGGCATGAGGAATCCAGGTGCAAGCTCGAAACTGCCTTCAAACATATCAGGCTGAATATATACATCCAGATACGCAGAGCAAAGTCGTCGGTCCCAGTCATCTGAAATGTGCCCACCGTACATGATGTCTCCAAACATGTACCGAAGATCCGTCCATGGAACTTTTGCAAAAGTCTCGAGATAGTTATATAACACGTCGACTGAGATGGTCAGATCACCCGTGCTGAAGGGATAAGGTCGGTTCCATCCTTGTGTACCAAACTTTCGTCGTTCAAGGATAGCAGCGTGGAAGTAGCAAAGAGCAAAAAGAATGCCTCGGAATTCTGCATCCTTAGAGCATCGTTCCAAAGACTCTTGTGTGAAATTGTCGAGAGCTCTGTGGATGTTAGCTTGCATTCCTGTTGGAGGCTCGTTGGTAATCTTGATGGAAGCTTGGAGAATGGCGGTCGGGATAATGTGATAGGCGGGGTCGCCGGCTGGCTCAGCAGACAGGAATACCCTGAAATCGGGATGAGATCCAGTTGACAGTGCCTCGAGCTTCTTCTCCAAAACGGGTAGCCACTTTGCTACCAAATGAATGTTTTCCAACATGACCCATCCACCCTGTTTGTAGGCCAAGTCCAACTTCTGTTCAGCAATCACTTCTTGTCCTTGACCGAGAGACACATAGTGGTAGTTTCCATTGTCTTCTGCAACTCCAAGTGTACGTCCAAGGGCTTCTACTTCTTTGACGGGATCGACACCAGGTGAGAGGATGAAGAAGATGGGTGTGGCAGGGCCAGATTCTTCGAAAGACCGTGGAAGCGGCACCCGGGAAGTGTTAATGTACTTTGATCCCATCTTTTGAGAAATGAAATTCCGAACCGCATACGTCATTCGATCTGGTCGCAAACAACGAAGAATGCAGAGCTTTTGCAGTGGAGTTTTGTTCTTCCATTCTTGCGGCAGTTTTTCGTTTTCAGGTACCTCCAGCTCACAATACTTCTTCCATTGTTTCGATCCGCCCTCAATATCTGACGACAAAGATTTGAATACCTCCATGTTGGACACAGCCTTGACCATTCCCCATGAGCTATCGCTCAGCCAGTCAAATGGGCTTTTCACGTTCACAGCACGAGGACCGCGTAAAAGGAAATCCAACTCAGGAAGATCCATGTCGCCTTGACTGATGAGGATTTGGAAAGTCATCTGCGCCAGGAAAATAAGCTTATCCCTCTCGAACAATCCTCTCGTGGTGTAAATAAACACCATATGGGTAATAGAGTCAATCAAAGAGTTGACACGTTCTTTAATGTCGTCGCTCTTATCAGCCCGGAAAATAGCATTTTGGAAAACCACCTTGTATGCGTTGAGCGAATACTGGTACATCGGATGAATTTGCCACAAATCGTTAAGTAAAAAGTAGAGTAGGGATGAACGGCCAGCCACAGGACGGTACAGCTCACGAGTTTCGTTAATCTTCTTTTCCGTCTTTTTGGCCTCTTCAACCTTCTGCTCAATATCTGTAGCAGTGCTCTTTGTAATCTCAAGGTTCTCAACCAAGGCAGTGTCCCCAAGGAAGTTACCCTGTGCCGCAGACAATCGAGATAGCAATGCATCTTCAAGCTCAGTTAATTTGATCTTGAACTCATTCTGTTGCTTGGTTAGCTCAGCTTTTGTTTTCTCCAAATCTGGTCGCTCGACGTTGACCACATCAGCTAGCAACTGGTCTTCAAGACCAGCTAATGTGACCGTGAAATTGATAAGAGTCGTCTGGGCTTGAATCTCCGGTGGGTAATGGGGATTTGGAAGACGGGTTTGAAGAATGAGCTTGAATTTAGGGTCATATTCAACTTCCTTGTCTCCCATCTTAATATACCGCCCCTTTTTGATAGTCTCACGACCCAGCAAGGGATTAAGCACTGGATCGATGCTCTCCTGAATATCTTCTATGAGGACTGTGTCTCCAGATGAAACAGCCTTCTCAATAGCATCAAGGTATCCCCTCTGGCCTAAGCGAACGACTTTTAGTCCAGGACCCTCGCGAGTCTTGATCCAGGTAACACCTTGTAACTGAGGATCAATGATAAGTGGCCATCGTTTGCAACTAGTGACCATCGTCGCGTTTTCGACAGAGACTCGGTCATTCGGCAGTCCTTCGTTGTTCCACTTGGCAATTTCCGCACTCGACGTCAGAATATCCAAGGGGTCAAGTCCTTCAGAAAGTGAGATTCTGTACGGGTTGGATTCATCCTTGAGGAATTTGAACCAATAGTCTTGCAGTAGCTCCTCGCGATATCTTTTGCTAAAGCATCCCACATAGGACACAAACGCGGCAGACATTAAAACATCACCGGCTAGCGTCTTCTCTTGCTCCTTGAACTTTGCAACAGCTTCATTCCAACGCACATTCTCAGATGCTAAACCACCAACCAATCGGTTGGCCAGAACGATCGTTTCTTGGGTCGCTCGGGCTTCCTCTTCACACTTCAATTTGTCGGCCGTGGCCTTCTCAAACTGCGCTGTCAATTCCGCCAAGTTCCGATCCAACTCGGCGATTTTGCTTTGAATTTCTGCCAGACGCGCTTGAGACTCTTTAAGGGTTTCATTTGCCGCCTCAAGCGCCTTACGCTTGGGTTCTACATCTCGGTACACATGGTAATAGTTGACAATATTGACGACCCAAGAGCAGAGACCAGCTGCTGCAATAGACTTAGACTTCATAAAGTCTTCGTTGAAGTTGGGGTCAGAAAGGTAAGGAGCTAGTGCTTCCAGATTGGAGGAATCGATGTTTTCTTTGTCAAAGTTGATCAAATTGTCTAAGAAAGCGTCGACCTTTGCCATCATGTTCTTTGAGGCTTTCCAACTCCGATCTTTTGCAATCTTCCCGGGAGGACTCAGCAGGACCATGACGGCTGCTGCTACGTTTACGACCTCCTGTGAAGGAGAACCAAAGGACTTCAATTCCGTCAAGTTCGCTTTGTTTAGAGTATCCAAGGCACCCGCAGCGGCAGCTAGCGCCGGTTCAGCGGCAGCTAAATCTTTCTCAGCATCTGCCTGTTTTTCTTGCACCTCCTTGGTAATAGCATCAACTTTCTTCTCTTCCTGTGCGGCAATGGCTTTTTCTTTATTCACTTTCTCTGTATCAATGCCAACCCTTTCAATCAAGCGTTCAGCTTCTTCGTTCTTGGCTTTCAATTCAACTTCTTGAGAGGCAAGTTTGGCTTTCAAGTCGTCCACTTGGGCCGCCGTACTCTGCAACTTGGTCAACCCATTCTCTAACCGCTCCATACTTTTAGTCAATGCCCGCGCCTTGTGCTCTAACATCTCCTTGTACAGAGAAATCAGCGCTAAGAAGGATTTTGGTGTCGTGTAGTTGTACCGCTTTTCATTAATCAAGTACTTTCTAGAAACAGTGTTTACGCTCTGGTGAGCGTATGCCATAAACCTCGTCACAGAGTTTTTGAGATCATCCGGAACAAGGTCACTTGTCGCAATGAACCGAGTCGCGACAGACTGAAGAGCTTCCTCTGGCCACTCATGGAACCAGTCAATCATCGTACAATTAACAATGGCAGGGAACTTCCGACACCGAGAGCGTAGGGTGTTGCCGACCGGCGAGAAACAAAGGACCACTTTCAAGTTCCTTCGGACCAGTCTAATGAACAAATCCCAGCACACCTCCCGGGTATCGACCAGTCCCTGAGCCTTTGCTTCATTCCTCATGGCGTTGATAATCGTTTCCACTTCATCATCTGGGAATAGTCCGGGGATGTTACCGCTTGCCAGCATATCGTTGATGAGGACCAAAAATTTCTCATCAGCGATTTGGGAATCTGTCAACAAGAACATGATCTGTAGCTTCTTTATTCCAGTCTTGTTATACAGTCCTGCAAGATCAGTCTTCAAGTCCGTTACGGAGTACCCTTTCTTCAGGGTAATCTGGAAGACCTCCATCTGGCTGATGAATGCAGCCAAGCGTGCAAGTGACTGTTTTCCACTACCTCCAACACCGACCAAAAGAGCATTTCCACGAGGAGACTCTAGTATTCGGTTGATTCGGCATACATGACTCATCGCATCTTCGAAAAGCACCAAGTTTTGAGCAGCATTCACTTCATCATACTGCATTTGAGCTTCGTCCAACAGCTTCTTCAATGCACTCCATTCCTTGATTTGACCATATTTCGGGTCACCAATTCCACTGGCAAAGTGGGTAAAGATGACAGGCTCTGCATTAATCGCATTTTGATCCATGTCATCAAACGTCTTCTTCACAACTTCTTGCTGGAATTTTTGGAGTTGAGACCTGTCCGTTTCGTCCATTTTATCACCGTATGTCCTCATTGTCTCGTGTAGGAAGAGGCGAATAAGGTCAATTGGCTCGCGGAGCGTGTCCTTGCTCGCGAAAAGCAAGCCTTGAAAAATGTTGCTCAGATCTCGGAGATTGAAAATGTAGTGGAATTTGACGGCGGTCGGAAGGAATGTGGCTGCCACCTTCTTGTGAAGTAGAAGAGCAGCCGCTACCAGTTTCTCGCTCAGCCTTTGAATATTATTGGGGAAACCTTTAAGATGGCCTGTTAAAATCTGCAAGTAAATGCTCTGCAATGAATCAACGCCAGGGAAGTTGACGGCAAACGTCGCAAAGTGCCTCTGCAGACGTCCGTTTATGGTGAAGCTACCGGCTGTCGGGTTCATGCAGGCAACATACTGACAATTGTGAATTTCCTTCAGTGTTAGCTTGCTACGATCGTACCAGTGTTTGTAGTCAAGATATTGGCGGAGCAGTGTATGTGGAGATGCAGTGCCGTACTTGTCAACCTCTGGCATGTTCAGGTCATCCAGGAAATAGATAAGCTTCTTGGTTCCAGGCGGTCCGTAGTTTCTACCAGCCTTCTTTTCAAGTGGTTTTTCGAGAATGGCTTGCAAGGACCAAGCTGTGGTATAAAAGTTGAAGGGTACGTTTACAATCAACCTGTCTTCGCCGTACGAGTACAACTTGTCTTGCATTAACACCGTCTTTCCGCATCCGGCGTTTCCGACCAGAAGTACCGGTTTACCGTTATCGGCCAGGACATCTAGCATGTACCGTAGGCGGGTTGTTTCTGGGGTGTGCACCAAAACTGCACTAAGAGGCATTTCCGGGTCATACTGGTAGGTCGGGACGCGATCCGTCCACGGAACGAAGCGTTTTGTTTCGGTTTCCACATAGTAGTCAAAGACCGTCCCTTGCACTGGGAACTTTACAGTTTTGAATTCCGAATTCCACCATTTGCTGAACTCCACACGATAATCCACCATCTGATCTTGGAAAACACAACCCCCAAACGCCCAAACTGCGGCAAAGACAAAGTATATCTCAAACCATTCCTTATCGCACCCTTTCGGAGTGTTCTGCGGTGTCAACAGCCCTTCCAGGAGATTGCAGAGTGTCACGACCATGGAAAACTCCTCGACACTGGCCATCTTGAACCGTCCCGATCGACATGCATCCAAACAGATATTGACGTATCTATCGAAAAGCACGCTTAGATTAGACTTCTCGGCTGCATCTTCCCGCTTGTCCAACCAGGATTGCACAAAAGGATTCCATCCCAGATCAGTGGTATTAAGGTATAAGATACCGGCACGCGAAACGGTAGCGGGAGTAGCGTACTTCAAATCGCCAATCTCGAAGATTAACCTCATGTTTGGCTTAAGAGGAATACGTTCGTTAGATGCGAGGGTCAACATCTTATTGTCGTCCATGACCGTGTTCAGAGACTCAATCCAGTTCGGGTCAATGTCACCATCAAGGATCATCCATCGAGGGTCTGTACCAGGGGTCGAGGCCAGTTCACGCATGATGCTGGAAAATAGACCATCCTTCCATTCACGAGTTGCAGGATTGATACACCCAAAAAGATCATCAGTACTGACGGCTTTGGGGTTGAGGTCAGAGTACACGCATTTCTTCCCCATGTTGACGTAGGTCTTCGCAAGCATCTTCCAGATTTGCGATTTGCCCGTACCACCATTACCGATAATAAAGACACAGTGACGAACTGCTAGCAGCTCCTCCAGCTGCACAACTTTGAGCACAAATACTTCTTCTGCTTGCAGCCCGCTTTCAAGTGTCGCTTTTCGAATCTGGTCCTCGAGCTTCTCATCTCTTTTCCGTGCGACTTCTACCTTAGGGAACAAATCGCCAATGAGACCGTGGAATACCTGCAAATCATCGGAGACAATCTTTGGCAAGTTGAAATCACGTAGTGCACGCATAAGAACATGCTCCTCAGGAACATGAGGGTCGGCACGCTTCAAAGCACCGGCGACGACAAGGACGGACTTGATGGCACGCAAACCCCAATCGTAGTGGTCTTGTTTTGACAGCAACTCTTTGTTAAGTTTGTAAAGAGTATTGAACTTCCGCGCCAAGGAGCTGGCTTCCACGAAACCTTCAGCCATAAGCATGATTTCCATAATGAGCTCCAGGTTGGGCACTACCATCGAGCAAGGACGGAATAGAGCTTTGATATTCTCGGGGAGCTCGGTACGACCAGCGTATCCAGGGTTCATAGTAATGAAGGCACCAACAGTGGGTGTCAATCCAATCTCCTCTCCCTGGAAGATGAACCTCTTTTTCTTTGCTTTTAAGGCGTCTTGAATGGATTTCACCTGAGTGGCAATGACAGACAGCACCTCAACAGAGATACGGTTGAACTCATCGAAGCAGCCCCATGCACCAGATTGCGCAAGACCCTTGAAGATGTTACCGACAGACTTGTAGTCCATCTGCTCGGAACAATTGAAGACGTAAACCATGATACCTAGAGCCTTTCCTAAATCTTTTGTGGTTTCGGTTTTTCCCGTACAGCAGGTCCAGCTGGCGCACCACCCATGATCAGGTGCAGAGATTGGGTGAGAGTAATGTAACAACGATCTGTGAGCGATGTGACAACGAGACGAGGCGTATTGCCAAGGTACTCGTAGTTGTAGCGGAACATGGCATCACAAATGTTGATCAAACAATCGTTCTGATCTTCATCCCATCGGAGACGTAGTTGTGACTGCCATGAGAACACTTGCGCACTGTCCGCCTTCTCGGAAATGAGCTTTGCAACGATATCACGAGCATGGACATCGAGCGTACACACTGTCATAATCATCTGACGACTCAATTTGGTCAACTCCCCTTGAATGAGAGTGATCAAGGCAGTCAGTTGATTGACTTGCTTTTTGTAGTAGTCTTTGAGGGAATTTTCATAGCCTTCTTCCAATCGACTAAACGCCACATTGACTTCCGTCGTCCACCAGATCTGTGTGCCAGCCAAGGTGATCTGAGCAGGATAATCAAATATCCACTGCTCACGAGGTTTCTCTTCGTATGCCGAGACAGCCTCTCCAAGAAGTTGTCGAAGCGTTCGTCTCATCATATCCACCAACCGGTTCAGCCACACTTCAACTGGACCAGTACATTCACAGGGCTCGACAAACTGCACATATTCGTCTTCCCTAGAGTACATTCCAATTGCCGTTTTGGTGATCTCCCCGTTAGGCCCTTTTTCAAATTCCAGCTGAGCAACACTATCAAATAGCTTTCCAAGGTGAACCGCCACCGCTTGTGGCATATTGCCCTTCGCCAAGATGTCCAACAAGTCCGATGCCGACACAAAGTAGAAACGGGGAAAGGCGAGTCGCTTGGTTTCGAGATATTCCGCCAAAGATTTTTCGCACAGAGCCAACTGACCCTGCAGATTTTCAAGCTTCTCGAAGAGACCTTCTTTTGTACATGCTTCGACGCAATTCGGGGTCTTAGATGCTTCCTTCATGAGGTCCTTGTACGCGGAATCGATAGAGTCAAACCGCCGTGAGTCCTCGGGGAGCTGAGCACGA
>NW_015971546.1:358701-416364 GCF_000182565.1 Spizellomyces punctatus DAOM BR117
TAGTCGCCCCGGTCCCACCATCACTTTAACATCGTCTTCGAATTTGTGCAATTGAAGGCTAAGCAAATCCTGGAATTTCATGTCCGCGGTCATAACAAACGTAACACCCGTTGTCTTCATCAGCTGTTTCCAGTGACGGTCCCTGATAGCGCTGCTACGGAGCTCTCCGACCGCTCTCAACGAGGTTATCATGTCTTTGACCATCTGATCAAGGCCGGAATAAACATCCCAGGCCTTGATCTCTTTATCCATTCTTCGAAGCTCTTTGGTAAGGTCACGACAGCGCGTTTCCATTGCATCAGTGTCGATGGCGGTCCAAAGCGTGGTCCGCCACTCTTCAAACATGAGAGTCACGAGGGAAACAACGTCCCAAACAGACTTGAGCATCCCAATATCCCGACGGCAGTCGCCCAGTTGACGGTAAGTGGGTACATTAAGCTCAAACAATTCGCAAGAGTTCTTTAGAGCTTTAGCTTCGTTCTCCATTGCCAACACGTCCATGTGGACAATATCAATGAGTTCATACGCTCGTTCTTGTCCAACATCAAACTTGAATGGCGCCTTTTTGCGGAATTCCTCTCTGAAATTATGGTTGCGGACTTCGAACTTGTTGCATTTTTGCTGCAATATGTCCACCTCCTTTGCCTGCAAGGGGGCGACGTGGTCCTTGATGGAGACGGAGAGCTTTTTGACTTCAGACCATTCTTCGGGAAGGTCGTTCAACAGCTTGTGAGTCTCCTCCGGCATTTCTACGCCAAACTGCCGTAAGAAGTTGATGGTCTTACGAAGCGGCTCAAACATTCCATCAATGCTTAAAGTACGATGTTTAATCGCGTGCAAAAGTCCCATAGCAGACACAAGTGCGTCGTAGTCTCCTTCTTTAATTTCCCGCTGGAGCCCCTTTTTGTTGATCTTAACAAACTCGTTGAGCTCGTTCAAGCTCGAGATGGCATCGTCTTGAAGATGTTTGGTCAAAGTGTAACTCCACTTTTTAACCACCACGTTCAGGGCTTGCTTAAGCGGTCGAGCATCAATGCGGAACCATCCTTGGAAAATCACTTCTGGTTCAATCCCCATGACCTGTTTATGCAGAGACTCAAACTTGCGAATTTCGTTTTCAAACTTTTCGAGCTTGCTGGGATGCTCTGGTTCGGCAGCTTTTTCCTCATTTTGGGATTCATCATCCCCTGTTTTTTCTGATGTCTGGAGGAACTGTTTCATGTATTCTTGGCGATTCTCGGTCCATAGCCAGGTAAATTGATCATATCCATCCTTGTAGACAACACTCTGTTCCATGATCTCTCTCACATGTTCCAGAATCAAAGTGCGCAAACGGATCAAGGTTTGATCACGACGCATTTCACCCAGGTATGTCTCGTTTTCCATGTTCATCTGAGCAAGCTGGCGTGCACGGAAATCATCTTGATCAGAATCTGAGGCGTAGTCTTCATCGCTGTGAACGTCGCTGTCAGAAACGCCATGCCCCGCTCCTTCAGATGCCTCGTTTGTACCGTTTCCAAGAGCTGCTCCATTAGCAGCGTCTGGAGTGGCTGGAACAGTAGGTAGGTGTCCTTCACCAGGTCCGGCAACAGGCTCTACATCCTTGGCAGGGGCAACGCGGCCCATCAGAGAGGCACAATCGTAAATGTCTTCTAGAAGGTCGTTGATAATATAGGCCAGACTGTCCTCCGCATCTGAAAATTTCACAAACTTTGTGAGCTCCAAAACAAATGGACTACTTCCAACTTGGTTCTCACCTTCGTCCATGTTCGGTGTAAACACCAAACTCTCACCCTGAAGCTCCAATTTCGCCTCCAAAAGTGGTCCTAATTCACCGAGTCTCTCCGATTCCATATTCTGAGTGATGTATTCCAGACTGGTTTTGAGCGTCTTCCAGAAGCCTTCCTTGACTTGCCCATCAATAAACTCCTGGTACCGAATCCATTCCTCAGACTCTTCATTGGCATGAACAACTTCTCTCGTTTGGGCAAGTAGTCCGTGGATGGATTGACCATCCCGCTTAATGGAATCGTAAACAGTCGATAACCGGGAGTCCTTCTCCTCCAAATTCAATAGCTTCTTTCCATCTTTGCGCTCAACCAGCGGATTGGCGCTCCAACCTTTCATAATCTTTTGAATTTGGTTCAGATTGTTCTTCATCAACTGGAGAACAGAGGAAAGATCTCCAACAGAGGTGCCAATTTGTCCAATGTAAGATTCAATATCGCCAGACGTCCAATTGAGCGTCGTAAGGGCGTGCTCAATTTGCCCATCAATTTGCCGAATCCGCTCTTCAATAAGCGGTCTCTCCACCTCCAAGACCCCGGTGCGTATACCATTGTAAGATTTGGTAATGTGGTCAAGTTGGAAGATGTACTTTCGGAAAACATCCGATTTGGAGTAGACTGCTACGGCAGCTGGTGGGGGCTGCACGGTAAGTGCCTCAAAGTATCGAACTTCTCGGAGAAGGGCAACGACTTTGGGATCAAAATTAACCTTCAGCAGCCCGTCTTCGCGGACGAGCAGTGGTTTTTGAAGGTTGGTTTCTGACTCGTCGGTGATGGTATCGCTCCAGCGGGTGAAGATGCTACGCTCATAGTTTTCGAGGGTCTCATACAAGCTCTCGTACTTGGTTTTGACGAGGTTGGCATCTTCAGTGTTCATAGCACTGTGATTAAACTACAAAGAGACGACCGTTAGATATACGCTTAATCTTGAACAATCAAACCAGTACGTACGCTTTTCAGTTTCTCCATTGCTTTGGTGATACGGTCTTTCAACTCATGGACCCAGGCAACGGCACCCGTAACAGGGGCCATATTGTAGTGGATTGGAGGCTGGCTCTTATACTTGTTGAAAATTGCAGCCACATCGTCCAAATCATCCGAGTACATATTCAACAAAGCAAAATACTTTTTCTCAAAGTCTTGCTGAATGACTGGACGACTAAGCAAACCGGCAAAAGATTCGAGCAGCCGGAAGCAGGAGTTCAGACCAGAGCAGTCATCAAAACTCTGGCTGAGGATGGTACCCAAGCGACGATCAAGGTCTGCAATCTTTGCATGAAAATGGCCCAAGTCGATTTCAAACTCGTTCAGGTTGAGATCCAGGACATCATACTTGAGTTTACTAAATGCCCCTAATGCCGATGTAAACTCTGTAAAAATCTGCGCAACCTGCGAACTTAGAATCTTTCCTTTCGTCCCTCCTATTTCGATTTTCTCCAGTCGGTTGAACTCGATGATTGTGTCAAATAGCTCCACAATCTGCTGAACGCGCCCCAAGAACTTGTCAAGTCTCGCAAATACAAGCTTGATATCAAAATTCCATGGCCGCTTTGTTTCTGCTGTCTGTGCCTTGTATTCGTAGTACGTCTGCTTAAACACATCGCAGACGCGAATAACAACCTTGAGTCGTTCCGCAGCTTCTTCAGGCTCTGAGCTGAAAAGCTCGGAAGGTTGGATGAAGTTACGGGCTTGCTCTATGATGTCATTACAAATTTCTTGGAGGACGACGGTGAGACGGGGAGGAGTGTTATAGTACTTGGAATGCCTCCAGATGAGCACGAGGGTATGCATCATGCCAGGGAATACTTGAGCAAGCTCTACAAAGTCGTTGACCGAATTCAGTCGTTCTACTGCAGGTCGCAAGGCACGGAGATAGGTAGTAATGTCATTTGCCTCATCCAGCGCTGTTAATTATCATGTGAGATTGTGATAAAGATTATTCCACTAAAAGAGAGGCAACATACCAGCGACGACTTCATCAAAAATCATCTTAAAAGCCGGGTAGTAAGTGCTTTTGCTGACTTCTAGCAGCTTTGAGATCTTTTGGATTTTCTCATCAGTCAGTTGCTGATAAATAGATTTCAGATTGGCCGCTTTGGCTGCCCAAAAGTCAATCTCCACCATAGGGCCTGGATTCAACCCTTCTTCAAGAGGTGCAGCGGAGCTGCTTTTGATCACCTCCTTAATCTGATGTGTCCAGTCAATTACTGCAGATTCCAAGGTGTGCAGGACACTCCGATCAACATCCGTGGTCAGACGTGCTCCATGCGGAAGGGGAAGCATTGTTTTGCCCTATAACAGTGAAGTTCTAGCAAGCAACATATACGAAGAACCTGAACGCCCTATCTACCTTCGATTTGCCTGAGATGACATAGACAGCCCCATTGAGTTGATGGAAGTGGCGCAAGACATCATTTGCAACGACTTCCGGCCAAGATTCCAAGTTCTTAGGGTTGGTTAAAAGTGGCAAGTAAACCTCTTCGAGTAACACCGAGAGAAACTCCAAAGGGTTGGCTGACAGATCCCCCATGGTGAGTTCCGTGTCCAATTTCTCCGTGATAGGTGCTCCCACGTTGTGTTTCAAAAAATACACAGACTTCTTTTTAAGAGATCCTGGGAAAGCAATGGCTGGGAAGAGATCTTCCTTTTGTGTAAGATAGAAGAGAATAGTACTGTAGTCCTTGTCAAGGAAATCCACGATGGTTTGCCTAAATATCGCACCATCAGCGAGTGCAAAGTCCTGTAAATTCATAAATGGTAGCACTTACACATTTTCCGGTGTCATGAGCATCTTCTTCCATTTGTCATTCTTGACTTTCAATGCTGTGCAAACCTTCTCTTCAAACCATGCAACACGCCCATCGATATGCACGACAGGTGCAGCAGCATCGTCAGCATCTGCATCCTTCCCTTTCTTTCCAGGGGTAGTAGGTTTTGTGGCCGTGTCTTCCGCCGGCATGACGGACGTGGCGGAACGGCGTAAAGGTCAAACTAACGTGATAATCTCCGTATTTGTCGTTGTCGGGAATGTAGGCTATAAAATTGGATGTCTACAACTGGATGGACCAGCATCCACCGTAACAAGTCGTGGGGGCAGATATCGTCCGGCGATCTGCAACAGATGGAGGATGAAGAGTTGAATAGAGGACGGGGAGACACGTACTCCGGTATCCCAGCTTGGGATGTGGTAATCAACGCAGCAAGTCCGACGCGTTCAGATCATGCTTACTAGATGATGCCGCTAACTTTCGACTTTGGGGCTATAAGCGCACTTTACCACCCTTTCATGACTTGGAACTTGTTGGAGCTGGAGGTAAGAATTTCCACGTTTGTTTGTAAAAGCTGCTCTCCGATCCATGCTCAGCTGCCACAAAAGGGCCGTACTTTTGTCAGTGGTCGGAGCCATTTCCAGACAAGGGACGAGTTATTTTTGCTGCACACGCTACTTCAAATTCCTTACGCACAGCTTTTGAATGAGTAGTTGCACTTGTTATTCTATGATTTGTATTGCCATGTATAATTGCTTTATCTTAACGGACGCTTTAGAAAACTCCACAGCAAAGGTCCCTTCGTACATAAAATTGAGATTTTATACATATAGTGCATTCCGAAAATTAAACGTAAGGGGTGCTCGGCACTATTGTAAAGAATTGCCAAATAAAGGTCTAAACTCAAACCCGAATCTCATCTTCTCTGTCTACATCCTTTCCTGTTGATGGGGCACCAGCAGCAACTGTTGATGGAAATACATCAGATACAATATCAGCCTTAAAAAGGAACCAATGTCGTCGCACCTTTATCATCGGGCAAAGGTAGATTCTTCATTGCCAGCAGGCATCCAAATATTGGTATCAACACACAGAGCGACACAATATTGATTCTCTTTGTAACATATGTGTAAGCATCGCTAATACCGGGATATTCTGCCAAAGATTCGCGGGCGAAAGTGACGTCCCCAAGGATCTCTGATAGCGCATCTGCAGGAATCCCATTGGCGGCAAGTTGGTTTGGCATCATGTTGGTCCACATAGATCCTGCAATGGCGCTGCCGATGGCGCCTCCGATTGCCGCGATACTGAGATATATGCCTGTAACGATACCAACATCTAAATTTGCAATGGTGAGCCAAAACATTGAACGGACAGGTTCAGCGGTAACGAAGCACCAACCTTGATGAGGGACAGCGGCCTGCGCTCCAACCTGCGTGGCACAGGTAATCATCCCAGCACCTAACCCAGCCAGAATTTGCGAAAAGACAATTTCGACCGCTGCGTTCTCGGGACCTCTGAAGTTCACCATCAAACCGTTGCCAATCATATTGATTGCGACGCCAATATATGCCCAAATGAGAAATCGTTTATGGAACTTCATGACAAGACCGAGAAGAATGGATGACCCCACAGAGGCAAACATCCAGCCGTTCGTGATCCATTGCGCCTTGTCAAAGTCAATTCCACGAGTGAGGTAGAGATAGGACGTCAGATATGAGTTGTACAGGAACCACGACATGAAGATGAAGAAGACAGATAGGAGACCGCCAAGGACGGTACGGTTTTTGATCATTCGAACAGGAACGATGGGGTATGTGGCAAAGTACTTTTCCCAAAAGATGAGTAGTACGTGCAGAACGACACCAGAAACGATCATTGCAATAACGGATCCTACGGAAATCATATTACGGTTAGACACCGGGGGCAAGCATGCAAAAATCAAGTGACTCCAAGCATACCACTTCTCCATCCGTCGTCGTAAGATGTCGCTCGTAGCAGCGGGAACAGTATCAAAGACCATGCACCGGCAAGCAGAAGCACACCGACGAGATCCATTCCCATAACCAACTCCATAACAAAATTCTTATTCCATTGGATAGCCGGTCGGACTTTGCCGAGTTTTTTTGCTTTGTGCTCAGCATGCCACAGTCCACCGATGACCAGAGCTGATACGACGGGCATGAGGATGATCATTATACCCATGGTCCAGCGCCAGTTGTCGGGAAGGAAGGCAACAGCATAGATGGGTCCAACCCAGGCGTTGATGATGAAGGGAAAGTCGGGGAGAGATGATAGAAAACCGCGATTGGCAAGTGTAGTGGTATCTGGAAAGCATCGTTGAATGAGTCAATACTTAAATGCCCTGACAGGTGTACGGACATCCGACAAAAAGATAGCTTACCAGCGATGATCAGCTGTTGCATCATGTAGATACCGGATGTTCCGATGCTATACAAAACAGATGCTCCCTGTATCCAGCAGAAAATATAAGCAAAGCGAGATTACAGCAGGAATCGGCGGGCAATTTAACTCACCGCAAATCCTGAATAGTTTGTTACAAGACACATTGTAATGTATCCCACGATATAGCACACCAGACTAAAAATATAGGCTTCCATACGTCCGAATGTATCGGCAAGTTTGACGATGGGGAACTTGGATACAGCGTTGATAATTTGGTTGATGATTGGAAGGACGGTTAGCATGGAGTGGGCGGAGAAGGAACTTGTGATAAAAGGCTCGAGTGTCCAGAATGATTGTCCGTCAAGACTGGAGATGTATGCAACTAATAAAAGACTACAACAGCGGAGAGACATGAGCTATGGGCAATACACAGCCAAAACAGCCCATATTGTGACTGTGTTGGTCGCGCTGTATTTTCAGCAGAAAATCTCTTACCCAATGTACATGACCCAAAAGTCTACCTTGCCAAAGGCGGTCTTGATGGCCTCTACATTTTTGACACCAGCTTGCGTGGGCACTGGTTCACTGGATGTCGAATCCGTGTCAACCATGACTTTGGAGGGTGCATGTTGAAGAGTTGCTTCCGACATGCTTGCAGACAGCAAAGGCTCAAGACTGGAGCGAGGACTGGGAGCTTGAACTTGGGAGGACCGAGGGTATCTCATCAACTGACCATGTATTTATAAAGGATTTCAAAAGTCCCCTTTTCTGGTTTGAAAAGCAAGTAAATGCTCTATTTATTAGATGGTTTATATGGTTTTTTATTTGCAACTCCCTGCTAGAGCGGGATGAAGATGAAGTCTGAGGATTGGAGAGTAACTTCCGATCACACATCTTTTTTCAATCGGAAGTCTGTCCGGTTTAAAGCTGAAATCCAGTTGGGCAACGCGTCCGAACGGAAGCCGTCCAATCCGGAATTAAATTTAAAGTTTCGCTCACAAACTTAAACCCGTAATTACATTCACGCGCTAACCTTAAATTCCGATCGCCGGAAAAGTGCCGGGGGGTTTCCTGCAAAAGAACTGCCTTCACACGGCCCCGCCCATCATCCAATGGGTTGAGTACGCCAATTTCTGAGTAAGCGTGGCGTGTAAACGGTCAGGCGGATTGTTTGAAAAGGACCAACACTTTGGAAAAAACCTGGCTGAGCAAGGGGGGCCTGGGATTTACAAGTACTGCTCCTAGGGGACCTCCCAAGGATACAGGTTATAACTTGTTTTGGGCGCTGGATAGCAAAGATTACCCGCCCGCCATTCGCACATCTATCTGTCCATCTGTCCAGGATATATAGAATATGATACATGTCCAAATTATATATGACACACTTTCTAGATTACAGTGTTCTAGCTGGTCCCTCTCATGTCTATCGTTTGCTGCTCAACCATAGCCCAATATTTTCCTTTGATTGTCATGAGTTCTGCATGCGTCCCCTGCTCCGCGACCTGGCCCTCCTCGAGAACAAAAATCTGATCAGCATGTTGCACGGTCGAAAGGCGGTGTGCGATAGCAATAGTCGTACGGCCAATGCAAGCCTTGGATAATGCATCTTGGACGAGCTTTTCGTTTTCAGAATCTAGCGCAGATGTTGCTTCATCCAAGAGGAGAATCTATAGGACAAAATTTACAAGGTTGTTATGATCGCGGTTTCCAACTTGAATTCAGAGTGATAAAAATCACGCTAAAGGTACTACTTGCCTGTGGGTCGCGAATTAATGCTCTTGCGATTGCAATCCTTTGGCGTTGTCCCCCACTTAACCTTGCACCCTTTCCCCCACAGTCTGTGTCATATCCATCTGGCAAGGACATGATAAAGTCATGCATGCCAACGTCTTTGCATACCCTAATCACATCATCCTGCGTCGCATCGTCCCGATCTGTGCCAAGAAGGATATTGAAGGCGATGGATCCTTGATAAAGCGCCGGTTCTTGGTTCACCAGTGCAATGCGATGGCGATGAGAGCGAATAGGTAGTGTAGAAATTGCTTTGGAGTCGACCAGGATTGTTCCACTTGAGGGATCATAAAAGCTGAAAATCGTCATAAATAAGGTGAGGTCTCGCAGATTTTCAATATGAACGAGGTGGCACACTCACCGCTCGATAAGGCCAAGAACAGTGCTCTTCCCACATCCGCTCCCGCCCACGAGCGCACAAAAAGATCCAGCCTCAACCCGTAAACTTAGCCCTTTTAGCACCTCGGTGTCGGGGTTGGTGGGGTAGCTGAACCGTACATCATTTAGCTCGACACTACCAGCTCCTGCCACTTCGTTATAGAGTGAATTGCTTGTGTCAGATTCGGTGTCAATTTTTGGCCGCATGTCCAGTATACGAAAGATGTTGACCGCTGCGAGCTTGGCTTTGGTGATATCAGGAGCCAATGAAAACATTTGACCACACGTTTGTGCGCTGAAGAGAAGTGCCGGTAGGACGACAAAGAGCTGTTTTGAAGTTGCTTCCCCTTGACTAACGAGCCGTGAACCCCACCTTTAAATACGGTTGTCTGGTTAATCAATGAGGACTTGCAGTATACGGAATATCAGAGTTTCATTAACTCATTACCAGTATGCAAGTCCATAGAGAAGGTAGGAAACCGTATATGCGAATGCCAGCCAAAAGTTCCCCTTCATAATGGTGCGCAAACACCCTGCATAAGCTTCGCGCAACAGTGAACGGTATTGGCGAAGGACATCCGCCTCCCTTCCGAGGGCTGCCACAGTTTGAATGGCTCCGACAGCTTCACTTGCAATGGCAGACGATCGGACATATGCTGTTTGGTGCAGTTCCTAATGGAGTCCAAGTTTGATTAAGAAAGGTAACACTTGCTCGTTCACCGGAATGGAAACGCACATAGAAATCCTCCACGATTTTCACCCGAAGATACCCAGCACACAACATCACCGGAACAGCCGTAAGAATCACAATTGCAATCTTCCATGACACAACGAGTGCCAGCACGACAGAAATAATCATATTCGTGCTAATGGAACAGACAGTGCCAATAACAACGCCAGTAAGGCCGCTAAAATGGTTGCCATCCGAGTCGAGGGTGGCAGTGATGGTGCTGGGCGAGGTTTCCGCTGATTCAAAGAACTCGATATCCTGACGAAGCAGATTGCTGGTAGAAGGTTTGTCAGGGTTGGAAAACACACCGCTGGTGGTTAAAGTTTAAGAGCATTGTAAGAATATCGTACCGAATTACTTTGGCTCGCACGCGATGTACCATAGTTTCCGAGACCCAACCGAACGCAGCTCCACTAACAAAGTAGGCAACAAACTGTGCAACGCCGAAGACGAGAAACACTGGGATACAGAAAAGAAGAGTTTCGTAAAAACCCCATCATAGACTTATGCGTGACAGAAAGCTTACGAGCACTATAAAACTTTGCTCGACTGAGAACATGATCGGGATCTCCGTCCAAGCTCAAAGAATCAACCAAGTTTGCAAACAACACTGCTTCCACTGACGAGGCGCTCCCAATAATTACGGATGCTAAGTGTAGAGGGTTAGAACGCAACACTACAGAGGATTAGGAAAGAGTAACATTACCCAGAAGGCCAATGATGATCCACTTTGTTTCGGGACTGCTCATCCTCGCCACACGTCGCATTAGCTTTGAGGTACCAATACGCCCAATCTTGTTTCCCAATCCTGGTTGATTTGCTTCTTTGTCTACTTCCAAGATCTTGCAATCAGTTTCATCTGGCTCTTTTACAACGGTAATCTCATCCGTGCTTGCTGATGCTTCGAATGTGTGGAGAATTTTATTGATAGAAAGGTCCCCATCATCGTTCAAGCCGGAGGCTGAAAAAGACTGAGCCTGCACAAGGTCATAGTATGCTCCCTGACGGCGCATAAGCTCATTATGCGTTCCTTGTTCCACAATTTTGCCGTTAGACATGACCATAATGTTATCCGCATTCTTCACTGTCGCCAGGCGGTGTGCAACAACGACTGTTGTCCTTTGCTTTGAAACACGATCTAGTGCCTGCTGGACCAGTCTTTCACTGCGAGAGTCGAGTGCAGATGTTGCCTTGTCAGAGTTGGAATAGTTGTTTTGATTAAATGTGAAGAGAAAGTGAATTCCCCCGTGGCAAACAAGATCATTACCTCATCTAATAGAAGGATTCTCGGATTGCCAACCACTGCCCTAGCGATAGCAATCCTCTGCTTTTGCCCTCCACTTAACCCAGCTCCTCCTTCGCCGACAATCGTCTGGTAGCCTTGGGGTAATCCCTTGATGAACTCGTCCACATTCGCAATTTTTGCTGCTTCCAAACACATTTTTTCCTTGAATTCTGCAGATGCATTTGCAAAGGGTGTATTTATGAGTCCGTGCCCAATGTTGTCAAGAATCGACGCTTGGAAGAGCGTGGGGGTTTGCATCACGACTCCCATGTGGCGGCGGACACTGTGAACGTTCAAACGTGGGAGTGGTTGATGATCAAGTAAGACAGTCCCGTTAACAGGATCGTAAAACCTTTGTAAAAGGGATACTAATGGGATGAACGAACTCGGTGATGAGTATCATGATCCCAATCAAAGACCAAGCGAAACGATGTACAGACCAATGGTTGACTTTCCCGAACCCGAAGCCCCTACAATAGCAGTAATCTTTCCAGGTGGTATTTTCATCGAGACACCATCCAACACGGTAACGTCTGGCCGACTTGGATAGACAAACTTTACACTTTTCAGTTCCATCTCACCCAGACAGTCTGTCACCGGTGTGCCAGCGTTGGGCGAAGAGTCGATAGCGGGCGTTCGATCAATGGCGCTAAATAGGCGACTGCCGGCGGCCGCGGCGAAGGAAAACGTCTGAATAAATGGTGCAAATTCGCCGACTACAAGGGAACCTGTTCGATAAAGTACCCAACGTCGTCAACCACCACCTCAGCAATAAAAGGCCGCCATACAAAGGAGTTGCATTATGTAACTTACTATCCAGGACTAGAAAAATAACTGTATACACCGTTCCTGCACCCTCCACGCTGTCTCGCACAATCATTTCCGCCCCCTGCCAGAAAGCCAACGCATTCCCGCAATAAGCGACGAAAAATATGCCACCCAACATGACGGCACCGGCGACTGCTTTCTTTACCCCCCATTTTTTTCCTATATCGAGATACCCAGTGTATGCACCAGCAAGCCTGTTTTGCGAGTTAAAGGCTTGGACAACACGGATATTCGAAAACATTTCTTCCGCCAACGACCCGGCGTTGGACTGGCAGTCTGATGCACGAATTGCATATTTCTCAATGAAATTGGTGCAGAGCGTTACAACGAGAGTGAAAGCGGGGACAACACAGAGGAGTATGGCGGTCAGACGGGCGTTCTTGGCGAATCCCACTGCAAAGGCTGAGATCAAGTATGCGATGGATTGCAGGTAAAGTCCGACCTTTTCTGACGTTCCGTTTTGAATTGTCTGAATGTCGGCCGTCATACGGTTGGTAACTTCACCGGGGGTCGTTGTATCAAAGTATGCAATATCCTGACCTAATGTTGTCTTCAAGTACTCTTCCCTTAGCTTTCGAGTGATGCGCTCTCCAATCATGCTCCAGCACACTGAGCAGATGTAAGTAAAGAGGAAAAACGCAATTGTTACACCTAAGAGGATGCGGAGCTTCAAATTGACAGTGTTTTTGAAGTTGGTCGAAGCTTCTGGCGATAGCGGTTCGCCTTCTTTGATTTCTGCAAACTCGTTGATCAGTTCCCCAAAAACGATTCCCAAGATGGGAAGGGGTGGCCCGGCGGCTAGTCCAGAGAGGGTTCCTATGAGGATGAGGAAGTAGTCTGTGGCTGTCGAGTACTTGAATAAACGGAGGTAGCCGAATCGCCCAGCGCCGGAAGTATCAAGACTTTGCAGCGAGTCTTGCTGCTGTCGAACAATTTCTTGCTCGCCATTAATAGAGACTGGATTGATTTTAATATCTATTGGAGCATTGGCAGAAGGAGGAAAGGACGATGCAGATTTTGAGTCGTCCATCTTTGTCCAGGAATGGAGCTTTCCTGTATATCTGCGACAAGGTGCACCAAGTACCTACAATTCTTGTACTGGACACGCTAGAGTAAACTCATATATGATTCTGCATGAAAATGATAATGTATTGGATCGGTATAGTCATTTGTCGGGAGCCTTGGTGACGACGTCCATCTTCGGAACGTCGCTTTCAAGACGGCGACCATTCCCGAGAAAAAGAAAAAAATAAAAAATAGAAGAAAGCGACACTAAAACTTAATCGACCATCGGGAAATGCAAGGTCGAACACGGTGATAAAGTAAGCTACGACCCGATCGGGGAGCCGCGGCCAATCGCGCATCTGCGGGTTTCAATTGCCTGGCTTTTTCATACGACTTTTCATAGCACCATATTTTTTTCCTTTCCTTTCCTTGTAACGCATAGTTGTCTTTCAGAGACGGGAATGCAAAAGAAGCAGAAGGAATGAATTCATATGCAAATTCCGATGGCCAGTGGTACTTGGGGTGAAACTCAAAGTTGCGGTCGGGTTTTTTACTTCCGATGCATTTGAGATGGTTGGACAGATAGTCTTCCAAGTGCTTTCTTTTGACAAGACACGGCCATTCGGGCTTGCAGTTCCAATCAGTTTTTGTCAAACCCACACACGAACATACCCCATCTCTGCTTATAGCCAAACTTATTACCTGGTACATTAAAAAGTTGTTTGTTCAGATCCGTGGGTGTGCAATGGCATTTCAAAGACATCACCCGACATTGTACATCTTGGTTAGCCAGCCATTTTTGCCCACTGGTCGCAATTGACTTCATCTTTTCCGGATCTGCTGCGGATGCACATCTCCAATGAAAGCTCATCGCAGCATGATTCTCCAGCAAAAGCATCCAGTTTGATCTTCCGCCATGTCCATGATGTCGTCTCATGCAAGAGCCTTCAGCTCCAATATTTCACTTCAGCGTTTCTCACCTGCCCTAATCATCCAGTTCTTGATATCTTGCTAACTTTACGCCCCGAATCATGTCGTCCCAAACCCAACAAGCGATCAACTATCGCTCTCCTCGCATTTTGACCCAAATTGGATGGACAACTACGAAAGCCCTCAGATTGGCTTGTATCAATGCATATGGGGACGAAGGTGATGTCGTTGCTTCCATTGCCCATGTCGCTTGGAAGATCTTCGTTGGCAAAATCCCAAAGGTTAGATTCGATTTTGTCTCGCTGCAGGAGAAGATCATTGAGAGATGTCATCATTTTCATACTTACAATGTCCAGACTGCTGCATATCGGCACCTAATAGCCAATGCACAACAAGAACTGGAGAACAATGCTCAAGGAGAGTGCACTGCGTATGGCGAATGTGCAGCAGATGCAAATGGACGTCCGCTGCAAGCCGCTTTTCGTGTCCTTCAACAGAATAGTACGGATGAGCCCATACCTAATGTACAGGTTAGAGCGACATGCCAAAAACAAACTTTGAGCACCATACGACCCACCTGCACTCCCCTAACGTGTCATTAACATACCGTCTTTCTAGACTCATATCGTGCTCGAAATGCTCCTCAACGAAGACACATTTGAGTTCCGCGCCATCCTCCACTCGGAGGAGATTTCCGACGAGGCTGGAATAACAGTCCTGCGCGAATTAACAAACATAATGCGTGAGATCATCGACATACCCGAAGCAGCAGTAAGATTGCCTGCTAACAGTACCGATAGTGACCTTACCGCGAGCCTGTTTCCAAACCTCACCGGGAAGATCCATCACCGTGGACATACCGTCAGCCTTGACGCAGTTTCGCACACTTCATTCATCATTAAGGACTTGGACGGCCACCTCCGAGCCCTCGAAACCACGCCTGAAACGCTCGGTAAAGCCGCTTGGGCAAAGCTTCTTACTCACTACACTGGGGAAAACGAGGCTGAATTCGGGTTACTTCGGGGTGACAACGACTGTATTGTCCCAGTCCAGCTTTCTCTAGATGAGATAGACAACAATGTGGCCCTACTGCAAAAGCTGATGGAACAGGAGCAGGTGGCCAGGATAGACTTAATAGATCGTAGATGTGAGACCCTGCTGCAGTATGGAAGGACGCCCACAGCTATCAAGTCTCACGGGGTGAGTTTTGACCTTTCAGCTCCCAGCATTCGTATCATGCCATCGCTGTGCTAAAGAAATCTTTTAGACTATCCTCCACTTGATCATGCACCCAACAGATGAAATCGATCAGTTCAAGCTCACCGTTCATTATAATGAGAAGCTGTTGCCCCGACGACAAGCCATGTTGCTGCTTCAACAATTTGAGCACGTCTACCGCGGAATACTAGAAAATCCCTCCGCCCCACCACTAGAGCTTGCTGACACATTTACAGAGGACCTCCTGTCCATCACTATCGCAACAAATCCAAACGTCAATACAGAATCGGCACCATTCCTTCACTCATTCTTTGCAGCTACCGCGTTACGCTGCCCGTCAAATGTAGCGCTAGAGTTTATCACGTCCATGTCACCATTCTCCATACAGTCATGGACGTACGCATCCCTCGAGAAGGAATCAAACAAACTCGCCAACCTTCTCATTACGGCTTACAATGTCCAACCTGACGACATTATTCCCATCTGCATGGAGAAATCAGCATTCATGTACATATCGATTCTCGGTGTGTTGAAGGCAGGGTGCGCATATTGCCCGATCGACTGGCAAACTCCAGTTGAACGAGCCCAATATATCCTCGAAGAAACCAAGGCACATGTCATTCTCATCTCCGGCGACGGACGCAAGCTTGCCTCACACCCACAGTTTCCCTCTGACGTGGTCGTGCTGCAGCTGGATGACTCTGCGTCGCCATTCCACACGTCGCCGGAAACCACACCACCGGTTCCGGCACTTTTGACACACCACCTTGCATATGTCCTTTACACCTCAGGTACAACTGGACGCCCGAAAGGCGTAATGATCTCTCACGACTCGGCCACTCGATCAATCCAATCGCATTGCGCAATGGTTCCTTGCAGGAAAACAAGTAAATTTCTCCAGTTTGCAGCAACTACGTTTGATGTGTCAATATTCGATATGTTCTTCACTTGGAGGAATGGCATCACACTAGTAGCGGCAAAAACGGAACTGATGCACAGGGACCTAAGTGGGGTTGTCAGAAGTGGTGGCATTACACACTTGGACTTGACCCCAACCGTAGCCGGAACTCTCCGAAAGCAGGACGTTCCTGGCCTGGAAGTATTATTCTGCATCGGCGAGGCGTTAACTCAAAAGGTTGTTGACGAGTTTGGGTCTGCAAATGGAACCGACTGCACGCTTCTGAATGCCTACGGGCCAACAGAAGCAGCAATCTCATGTACGATCGCGAACGTCAAGAAAGATGCTGGTACTTTGCCCGCAAATATCGGTACACCGTTTCCGACTTGTTCCATCTACGTCATTGCCCGAGGGAGCTTATATCCGGTCCCCATCGGTTGTATTGGTGAACTTTGTCTCGCCGGCACACAGCTGGCGAGGGGATACTTGGCCCGTCCCGACTTGACAACTGACAAATTCCTCACCTTTCCGTACAATGGTGAGCGGATATACCGCACGGGGGACCTGGTACGACAACTATCGGACGGAACAATCGAATATCTTGGCCGAATTGACGATCAGGTGAAATTAAACGGATACAGGATAGAGCTGGCGGAAGTCAATTCTGCTCTGATGCAGGCAAACAACGGCGTTCAACAAGCGGTAACGATGGTGCTGAGGCATCCTAGTTGGATCCGTGATCAAATGGTCGTGTTCCTTTCTCTCATTGGTGAAAAGCGGCCTGGAGAGGCTTGCGAGTTCTTGAAAACTTTTGGAAGAGAATCCACTCTGTCGAATGCTGTGTCGTTGGCAAAAAACTTGCTAGCACCATATATGGTCCCGAATATTTTTCTGCTTGTCAGCAAAATTCCCTTGGGGACGGCGGGGAAGGTCGACCGTAAGTGCTTGAAGCAAATGTTCTTATCCTTGTCCGCGGAAGCTCTCCAAGATATGCTTGGAGGACACACGTCAGAGGTAGGTGTGAATGAAAAATGGACCGCCGAACAACATTTTCTTCGACAGATAATTGCAGAGACAGCTGCAGTCCCACTGCACACTGTTGAAAAGGACACGACGATATTTCACGTTGGCATCGATTCAATCGGGGCAATGCGTTTCGTTGCACGGCTGCGAGAAGAACGCGGCATTGAGATGTCCATAATCGATGTCATGCAGAATCCGACCGTCGCCCTCATGACCCAATTCATCGATAATCGGGAATTGTCATGCGCAAAAGTTCAACCACCAGCGGCGAACGAATCGCATGTTCTGGAAGCGTTTGCGAGTCGTGTGCAAGAAATCGTGTTCTCCCAATTGAAGGGTGTAGTGCCGGATGCTGTGAAAGGGATATATCCCTGTACACCTCTCCAAGATGGTCTTCTGTACGGAACGCAAAAGACGCCTGGTGCCTATTTCACGCACGAGACGTTCACACTTCACCCCAGCGTAGACCTCGAGACGCTCCAAAGAGCCTGGATGGCTGTCATTGACAATAACGATATCCTACGCACTAGTTTTTGTCATGTTGGCGATTCCACAGCCACCTTTGCCCAGATTGTTCACCACAGTGTCAAAATGCGGTGGACCTCCCGTATCGTACAGTCAAAGGAGCTGATAGCTAAAGTGCAGAAAGATCACATATCCACCTTTGGAAGCTCCGTATTCACCGCTCAAGACGTTCCAATGTCTTTCGTGTTGTTCGAGTGTGGGGACATCAGGTCTCTTGTCTTGTCCATTCATCACGCTCTATTCGATGGATGGTCCTTGCCACTTATTTTGCAAGATGTGCAAACGGCTTACAGCTCGTGCGGCAGCGATCTACCAAAGCGACCTCCATTTTCAAGGATGATTCCGCATCTGTTAGGGGACAAGCAGCCCGCAAACAGCAGAAATTTTTGGACCGACGCGCTCAGCAATGTCCGGCCAGTTGCATTTCCTGGCCTCTCGCAGACGACTGTCTTTACACCCGGCAGCCATACAGTCACCCGCAAAGTCTCGACATCTCTGACTGAAGTAGAGCGCCTATGCCGCCAAGCAGGCACATCCATTCGGGCGGTGGGACAAGCAACTTGGTCCATCCTCCTCTCTGCCTATCTGGACACACCGGATGTCACATTTGGCCATGTTGTATCAGGCCGGACCCTCGATGTTCCCGGAGTCGCTCAAGTTATTGGGCCATGTCTGAATACTGTTCCATGTCGCCTGCGTATCGACCAATACAATAGCATTCATGAGCTGCTACAGGATATCCAAAGGCAATATGTGAATATGCTTCCATACCAGCATACGCCATTAAGATCTATACAGAAATGGTCTGGTATGGCTAATGGGCTATTTGACACCATATTTGTGCTTCAAAAGACCGATAATGGTGGACACGGTTACGAGGACGAAATATGGAACTGGGTTGACACAGTTGATGAGGACGAGGTAAATATTCGACATTGTTACATTCATTCAACTTGCTTATGGATTATGTGCTTCTAGTATGCCATATCGATAGAGGTCGAACCCATTGCCACCAATGATACTGTTGTATTAAAAGCCATTTGCAAGAATGCCCTTTGTTCTCAAAGTCAATCCGAACTTTTAGTCGCCGAGTTCGAAGCCATCATGCTCGGAATTCTTCAACACCCTTCCAGCAATCCAAATCTACTGCACCAGTTGAACCTGCCGGGATCCGTACTATCTATCAGCCCAATGGCGCATTTACCAGAAACATCTCGGACTGGTGCCCTCTTCATGCATAGCTTCGTGGAGAATCAGGCGAACACCAATCCCACTGCTGTGGCTGTGAACTTTGTTTCGGAGATCACGAAATCTGGGGAAGCTCTCGGAGAGGAATATACTTATCAGGCATTGGACCGTGAAGCAAACCGTTTTGCCAATCTGCTACTCGCGAAGGGTCTTACATTGGGTGCCGAGGTGTCGCTCTGCGCGCCAAAGTCTCTGTCATGGTTTGCTGCATTGCTCGGAATATCCAAAGCCGGAGGCGTTTACGTTCCTATCGACCATGAGGCACCTGTGGATCGGAAGCGATACATCCTCAACGACGTGGGAAGTAAATATGTTGTCACAATTTCGTCTTTGGAGGTTGAATTGAAAAAGGTGGTACCTCTTGATACGGAATTCATTATTCTCAACGACGATCAAACGAGAGCCCATCTTTTTGCCCAGTCAGATCTTTCGCCTTCAGTAGAACTCACGCCTTCGGATCTCGCATATATTCTTTATACATCTGGGACGACCGGCAGACCAAAAGGCGTACTAGTAGAGCATGCTAACGTAACGCACAGCATCGAAGCCCACCGTCACCTTATCAAATGGCATCCAGCAGCTCGGTTTCTGCAGTTCGCGTCATGCTCTTTCGATGTATCCATTTACGAGATGCTCTTTCCCTGGAGCGCGGGCATGTGCGTGTGCGCTGCAGATAAAGATCTTCTTCTCAAGGACCTGGAATTGGCGTTCCGTGCCATGCATATCACACACGCAGAGTTAACCCCGAGCGTCGCTTCAATGGTTAAACGACAAAACGTGCCGCAACTGGAAGTGCTGCTTACAGGGGGCGAAGCTTTGACTCAGAATGTTTTGGAAGAGTGGGCAGATGGCGAAATGTTGTATAATGCGTATGGTCCTACCGAAGCAACAATTGGGTGTACAATGTTGTGCGGAGTTCAGAAGTCCGCAAAAGTTTCGAACATCGGTCGTCCTTTTCCGAATGTTTTTGCCTGCGTATTACCGGTTCATGGCGAGCGCCATCCGGTCTTGAAGGGTGCTACCGGCGAACTTTGTGTGGGGGGTCCGTTGGTGACCCGCGGATACCTTGGCCAACCGGAGTTGACGGCGGCGAAATTCATCAATTGGTCGCCAGTATCATCACCGACCTCTATCGAACGCCTTTACAGGACGGGGGACCATGTCCGTTTGATGGCAGATGGCACATTGGAGTTTTTGGGTCGTGTGGACGATCAGGTCAAGATCAACGGCATCCGGATCGAGCTGGGCGAAATCAACAGCAGATTGCGGGCTGCGTCCAAAAATGTCATCAATTCCGTCACAACGCTAATAGGACGTTCTGGTGCTTTTAAGAGTGAATTGGTCGCTTTCCTCGTGATGGATACAGCTTTCTCAAAGGAGTGCGAGATTATCCTGTCGAATGAGAAGTTCAGAGAAATTCGTGAAAACATTGTCCCGGTGTTGAAGCGAGAGCTTCCTTTGTACATGGTTCCAAGCTTCATTCTTCCTATTACCGCTCTTCCTCTAGGAACGACGGGCAAAGTGGACATAAACCGGCTGAGTGCGCTGTTCCAGAATCTTTCGCCAGAAGCTTTGCACAGTTGCCAAGCGCCGGACGACATATCTGCAAATGAGAGCTGGACGGACTTGGAGAAGGTTATACGTGACGCGATTGTCAACCAGCGAGAAATCACAGTCCACCTCGTTAGTAGAACCAGCACGATTTTTGAGCTCGGCCTGGACTCTTTGAGCGCAATATCGTTGTCGGCCAGTTTGCGGAAAAAGGGCCTCGAGTTATCCGTGTCTGATATCATGCAGCATCCGACAATTTTGGAGATGGCAAAGTATTTGGAAGCGAGGGTAGACACCGGAGGACGCGAATCCATCGAATTATCAAGCTCATTGGATGTATTCGCCACATATGAGGAGCAGAGTAGGAAGCTGGCGGCAGAGAATCCTTCCTTGGCCGGAAATATCGAATGTGCCTATCCATGCCTTCCACTACAGGAAGGAATGGTGGCGGAATGCATGAAGTCTGGCGGTGCATTGAACATCAACGAAATCACGTTGGACCTAGAACCATGGGTTGAGTTTGAGACGCTGAGGCACGCTTGGTTACAGTTGCAGGAGCAAACTGATATTTTGAGAACTGCTTTTTTTGCCATGAGCGATGGCAGCTACGGTCAGGCCGTGCTTGGCAGCAATAGTGGTTTCATAGCTTCTTTTGAGACGAAATCTTACGCGAGTCAGCCTAGTCTTTCGATACTCCTAGAACAACAGCGAAATCAAGTGGTCCAAGACATGTACAACATGAAGCCACCAGTCAGCGCATGGGTGCTTCAAAACGAGAACTCAACGAATACGAGATTGTCTATTATAATTCACCACGCGTTGTACGATGGTTGGAGTTTACCATTGCTCCTGAACGATTTCAAACGACTGTATCATGGTCAATGCGCTCCTCGGCGCCCGCTGTTTCGTGAGTTTGTTCGTTACGTGGAAAATATCGGGCACACCCAGGAGGAAGTGTACTGGAGACGAATATTACATGGCGCAACGAGCTGTCAATTCCCCGACCTTAGTGGGCGGCGCAAAGATACGGATGGTAGTCCCCATTCATGCGAAGCTTCCAGACATCTGAGCGCTACCCGCTCAGAACTTGAAACCGCGGCTCGAGCTATCGGCGTTACTGTGCAGGTGTTGGTTCAAGCTGCGTGGGCCAAATTACTGTCGTACTACGTAGGCGAACCAGATGTGACCTTTGGACATGTTATTTCCGGCAGAACGGCTCCTGTGAGCGGAGTGGAGCAGATTGCTGGACCATGTTTCAACACCATTCCATGCCGTGTGAATCTCAGTGACAGAAAATTGACGAACAGGCAATTGCTGCAATCAATTCAAACCCATAATTCCACGGCCATATCGCACCAGCATGCATCTTTGAGGTTGATCAATAGATGGATCGGGGCGTCCACCGAGCAGCCACTGTTCAACACAATTCTTATATATCAGAAGACAGAGGGATGTTCCGCCGAAGATAATTTATCTCAATTGTGGAAAGAGGAGAAAGATGGTCAAGTTGAAATCGACGTAAGTTCCATCCTGACACGCTGACTGGGTCCTCGTACAAAAGCACTCATTAGTCCCGAATTTAGTATCCTGTCTCGGTAGAAGTAGAGCCTCTTGCAAATAACAGGCTTGCTCTTCGCATATTGTGCCGTAGCGATGTAGTTCCAGAAGAACACGCGAACTTACTGGCACGACAGCTGGAATCCGTTTTGCTAGATTTGACACTCCGACCAGACGGAGTTGCCGCGGATATCCCATTTGATGAGCAGGAGGTCGTTTCTATCTCTAACCCTACTCCAACCGTTGTGTCTGGCCTCCTTCACGGAGCCGTTGAAAAATATGCAGAAGAAAGCCCGAAAAAAATTGCCCTCGAATGGGCGATGTCGATATCCGACACCACCATCGATATGGAAACGTGGACATATGCAACCTTGAACGAGCAAGCAAATAAGATTGCGCATCTTTTGCTGTCGAAAGTTCAAAGCTGTGCAGTTGTGCCCATCTGCTTAGACAAATCCCCCCTCTCCTACATGGCAATTTTGGGAGTGCTCAAAGCTGGATGCGCGTACGTTCCTCTCGACCCAGCACTCCCGCTTGACCGACGGCTGTTCATTGTGAAAGACACGAAGGCACCCGCAGTACTTACCACTAGTCAATATGCTGCAGCGCTTCAAGGAGGGAAAGCGATGGATTCGTCCTTCGATATCATATCCCTGGATTCGGTAGATCTTCAAGGTCAATCCGCAAGAAACCCCCGAGTTGCGACAAATCCTTCGGATCTCGCCTACATACTATACACTTCAGGAACAACCGGTCTACCCAAAGGCGTCATGGTCGAACATGGCAGCGCAACAGCGTGTTTGCACTCATTCCAGAGCATGTTACCGTGGCGTCCTGTATCACGTTTTCTTCAATTTTCATCGTTCTCCTTTGATGTTTCTATTTCAGAAACATTCATGCCGTGGCTCGGGGGCCACACGGTGTGCACTGCAAGTAAAGATACCCTGCTGATAGACCTAGAGCAAGCCATCCGCATGCTGAAGATTACTCATGCTGATCTGACCCCAACGCTGATTACCCTTCTTCATCGTGACCGCGTACCAGATCTGAGAGTTCTCATTACTGGGGGCGAGATGATACCGCAAAAGATATTGGATGAGTGGGCCGGATTGAACGATATATCTCTGTACAACGCGTACGGCCCAACGGAAACGACGATCAATTGTGCAGTCAACCGACAAGTGAAGCGATCCGCCAAACCTGCAAACATCGGACAGCCACAGTCGAGTTGCTCCATTTACATCTTGTCGCAAAGCCTACAGTGCATTCCAATCGGTGGAATTGGGGAATTGTGCGTCGGCGGGATTCAAGTCGCTAGAGGATACCTAAATTTGCCTAAATTGACACAAGACAAGTTTTGCACATTCCTGAATCCTCTTTCTGGAAAAGAGGAACGTGTGTACCGAACGGGAGATTTGGCGCGAATGCTACACGATGGAAGCATCGAGTTCATTGGCAGACTTGACGACCAGGTCAAGCTCAACGGTCTCCGAATCGAACTGGAGGAAGTGAATGCAGTACTCTCAGGCTCTGATCCTAACATTTCTAACGTTGCTACGCTGGTTTTGAGGAGACGCGAACAGCAAAACCATCAACTCGTTTCTTTCATTGCACTCGGAAATGAAAGTGGCGATTGCAAGATAATTAAGGGCGACTTGCATGCGAAGGTATTAGAGAATGCGACGGATGCCGCCGCACGAAAGCTGCCGGCATACATGGTCCCGACACACATTCTGTTGATCAATACGCTACCTTTGGGCAAGACTGATAAGGTGGACCGCAAAGTCCTCGCTACCCTTTACACGGACATCCCCTCGGAAGTCCTGGATTCATGGGGAAGCCAGAATGGAGCCGATGGAATCTGGTCCGACGAGGAGAGTCACATCAGGGACGCTTTGGGAGAGATAGCAAATGTGCCTTCAGATACGATCAGTCGTCATTCCTCCGTTTTCCAGTTGGGACTTGATTCAATCAGCGTAATTCGCTTGGCATCGTTGTTACGAAAGCACGACATTACATTGACAGTGTCTGAAATCATGGGGAACCCGTCTATAGCACGTATGTCTCACCATTTAAAGCATCGTCAGAACGGGATGGAATCAAGACGGCACAATATTGCTCAAGCGAGGAACATGATCGCAAACTTTGAGAAGCAAATCAAGCCTGCGTTATTGGCGCGCTCGACGCAGGAGCAGAGCGATGCGATCATCTCTGTTTACCCATGTACCCCGCTTCAGGAAGGAATGTTGGCCGGTACATCGAAATCGGATGGCTTGTATATCAACCACTTTGTGTTTGAGCTGGAAGAGCACACCGACTCAGAACGCTTATTAGAAGCCTGGCGAAAAGTCATCGAGCAAAACGACATTTTTCGCACCAGCTTTCATCTCACCAATGATGAAACCTTTGTCTATGCCCAGGTGGTTAATGAAAAGGTTTGGATGCCCGTGAAGAACATTCAAATCCAGCACGGCGGAGATTTCCCCGCCGCGTTCGATGAACATACGAAATGCAGCACAGCGACAATAGGAGATTTTCGCCGACCTCCACTTGGATTTGCCCTCGTACGAAGTCCATCTCAAGCCTGGCTCATCGTTTCTATACATCATGCTCTCTTCGATGGTTGGAGCTTTTCTCTTACCCTCACGGATGTCCAGGCGCATTATCGCGGAGTACCCCCACCTTTGCGACCTCAATTTCGATCATTCGTGGAGTCCACTGTGGGACAAGTTGAGGACAAATCTAAGTTGTTCTGGCAGGAAAGGCTAGCCCGGGCAAATATATCTGAATTTCCAGATAACCTTCATGGGAAGACGTTCAAAACCCACGAAGCCAGTGCACCTCAATTGGTGGAAATCTTTTCAGAAATTTCGTATGGCGAAGTTGCAACACGTTGTCGCGAGATGGAAGTCAGTGTTCAATCAGTAGGACAAGCGGCCTGGGCTCTCCTTCTGGCTGCGTATCTTGGCCAGAAGGATGTTATATTTGGCCACATTGTCTCCGGCAGATCAATTCCTGGCTCTGCAGCTGTCATTGGCCCAACATTGAACACCATCCCATGTCGCGTGCAAGTGGATAAGCATGCATCGAATCTGGATCTTGTTCGCCATGTACATCAATTCAACATTGAAGCCATCCCTTATTACCACACAAGCCTGCGGGCAATCATGAACGCATTGGGAAGAAACAAAGATGCTAAACCATTGTTCGATACTATCTTCCTGTTCCAGCAATCGCACCAAGAAGTGCATACGGACGAAACTACGTTATGGAAAGAAATAGCCGGTCAGGCAGACGTTGATGTAAGTAGCTTTTGTCTGGTATTTAAGCGCATGAGTGACTGCTAATCAAAGGCCATAGTATGCAGTTAGCATCGAGTTGGAACCTAACGATGACGTCTTAGTGCTCCGCGCGGCATGCAGGCCGAGCCTGATGCCCGAGGATCAGCTGAATCTTCTCTTACGCCAACTGGATATGATTCTCAGGCATATCATCCAGGAGCCGCACGGAAAGATTGGCGATTTTAAAACACCGGCGCTCGATCTCATGTCTATTCAGCCGCGAAAGATCCCCGACTCACTGGTCCAGAAAAAGAGACGATCCTGGTTCTGTCCGCGGAACTTCAAAACAAATCACACCATCGATACGATGCATCAATTCATCGAGAAGCACGCAGCCGCTTCACCGCACCGGATATGCTTGGAATTCGCTTCGTCGATCTCGAAATCTGAAATCCATAGTTGGACCTACCGTGAATTCAATTCCAAAGCGAACAAACTCGCACGTTTTCTGCGCAATTGTGGCGTTACCCGCAATATGTTGGTGCCGATTTGCCTCAAGCAATCTCCTTGGATGTATCTGGCTATCATAGCTGTTTTGAAGGCTGGTGCTGGGTATGTGCCCGTCGACCCGCAAGCACCGGCAAAACGGAAGACATATATCTTCTCGGATGTAGACGCGAGTTTCGTTCTTACTTCCCCAGACATTGCAGATATTATGGAGGAGCTTGAAGACGGGACACCGAGGCAATATATCTGCGTTGATGATTCTATCGAGGGTAGACTCAAGACGCTATCAAGTTCGAACCTGCCCAATAAGGTTACCCGAAATGACCTCGCGTACGTCATCTACACCTCGGGGACAACAGGGTTGCCCAAGGGCGTCATGATCGAGCACGGCAGCGCTGTAGTTGCAATCGAATCTTTCCAACGGCTAATTCCAGCTGACCAGCACGCGCGATTCCTTCAGTTTGCCTCATTTACATTTGACGTATCGATTTTCGAGATGTTCTTCGCATGGAGTATGGGACTTACTCTGGTAACAGCGCCGCGGGATGTGCTGTTGGCTGACTTAGAGTTGGCAATGCGTGTGCTCAACGTCACACACGCAGATCTAACTCCAACGGTGGCCACATTAATTCGACGTAGTGCTGTACCATCAATTGAGCTTCTGGTGACAGGAGGAGAAGCCTTGAGCCAGCAAGTCCTAGATGACTGGGCTGGTACTTTGTATAATGCATATGGCCCTACTGAAGCCACAATCGGGTGCGTGCTGAGGCCAAGCGTATCAGCCGAGATCCGCCCAACCAACATTGGGCATGTATTCGACTCGTGCTCCGCTTTCGTCTTATCAGAGGATCTGAATGTTATACCACGCGGTGGTGTTGGTGAGCTATGTATCGGGGGACCGCAGGTTGCTCGAGGTTACTTGAAGCGACCGGATCTGACAGCGGAACGGTTCGTTTACTTGCCCTTGGCAAAAGAGAGGATTTACAAAACCGGGGATTTCGTTAGAATGTTAGCCGATGGCTCCATTGAGTTTTTAGGACGACAGGACGATCAAGTGAAGCTCAATGGATTGCGTATAGAATTAGGCGAGATCAACTCTGTCATGTGCAAAGCACATCCCGACATCAAAGACGTGGTCACACTTGTGCTCAAGCACCCGCAACTGCAAAGAGAGCAGTTAGTCGCCTTTGTCGTCTTGAAGAGTGACTATAGGACGGCGGTGGAGCCTAAGATTATTGGTTCCCTTGCGACATCTACAATTTTGAAGGAAGCACTCAAAGCTGCTAGGCGAGCACTACCGCTTTACATGGTGCCGGCTCATGTCTTTTTGACAAGCCTGATTCCGCTCGGAAACACAGGTACTGGAATCTTCCTGAAATCGATGAAAGTGTTGACGCTAATATCCGCCCCCTTCCCCCTTTTTCTTTTTTTCTCACTACAGGAAAAGCGGATCGTAAAGCTCTCTCGTATCTGTTCTATGACTTGGACGCGAATTCACTCCAAGCGATGCAGGTGCCGGACATCGATCGTCCTTGGAGCGAACTTGCAAGAGAGATCCGTCGCTGTCTTGCACAGGTCGCACGCGTACCAGTGGAAATGATTGGACAAGACTCATCCGTTTTCCAGCTCGGCCTAGACTCGATTAGCGCTATTCGTCTCTCATCGGAGCTGAAAAAAAGCGGGCTGAACATTGGCGTATCTGAAATCATGCGATGCTCAACAATTGCTTTAATGGAGTCGCATGTGCAAGATAGCCGTGACAAACACCACGAGGACGTCCAACTGAAGAGGGATCGCGAAGCATTTTTGAACAAGTTTGTCGAGCGCCACCAACGCGGACTCGATGTTGATCTCAATGATGTTGTCGCAATCTATCCCTGTACGCCGTTACAAGAAGCCATGCTAGTTGAAACCCTAAAGTCCACCAAACGCCCTTATATCAATCATATTCCGTTTGATCTGCATCCAAGTGTGGACGTGAAACAGCTTGTTGATGCATGGCAGGCAGTCGTTGCTGCGAATGATATTCTCCGTACAAGCTTTCACCCTGTCGAAGATGATAGGTACGGTTATGCCCAAGTTGTTCAACGGGGAAGCACGGTTCATTTCATGGAGCGGCACCTGGAGCACGACGAAGATCTTCAAACCGTTATTAAGGAGCAGACTGACGTGATATTTAAAAATGTGCGAGATCTACGACGACCACCTTTGGGCTTTGCCTTATTGCAGGGACCGATTGGTACCTGTTTGTTGCTTTCGATTCACCACGCTCTATACGATGGCTGGAGCTTGCCGCTGATCTTACAAGACGTGAGGCGCAAGTACAAAGGAGAACCCCTTTCAGACCGACCCCAATTTGTCACTCTTGTGAAGAGTATTCTGACGGAGTCTGAAGAAGACTCCAAACGGCATTGGCTAGCACTGTTGGATGATTGCCATCCGTCTATTTTTCCCACAACCCTTTACGGGACCCATGCACCCTCTGAGTCTGATGTATCATTTTTTGCGTCGAGAGTGTGTGGCGTGGACGCTACCGACATATCAAAAATCTGCCAGAGTTTGGGTGTTAGCATGCAAGCTGTTGGACAGGCTGCATGGGGACTTCTCCTTGCTGCCTATCTAGGCGAAGACGATGTGGTTTTCGGTCATGTTGTATCTGGACGATCCGTACAAGTGGACGATGTTGGCGATGTCATTGGCCCTGCGTTCAACACGATACCAACACGAGTAAAGCTTGCGCAGTGTCGGACGTACGCAGATCTCCTGCGTGCGATTCACGCTGCAAATGTTTCGGGAGTGCCTTTCCAACACACCCCGTTGAGATCCATTGCCAGGTGGACAAGCCAGTCAGCATATGGTTGGTCCTTATTTGACACCATCTTTTTGTTTCAAAAAACCGAAGATAGTTCGGAAAGTGGTGAACCGTTGTGGGACATTGCCGAAGGCCATGCGGAAGTGAATGTAGGTAGTCTTTGTGCTGTTCAGTTGGACATGTGCTAAACTAAGGATTTTTCTACAGCATGCGGTCAGCATTGAGATGGAGCCCACCGGCAAGATTCTCCATCTTCGCGCATCCTGCCAGGCTAAAGTCATGCCGCATGCCCATTTGACGATGCTCTTAGAGCAGCTTGAGCGGATTATTAAGCGAATAATATCGTGTCCGGAAGAAAGTGTTAGAAGCTACGGTATGAAAAGCACCTCACATCTGGCATCAGTACATGAACAAAAGCGCAAAGTGAAAACCTCAAGCATAACTACCCTGCACGGTTTCCTTGAGCACAATGCATCTCGTCTCCCCACCCATCCCGCTCTCGAGTTTAGCGCTCCTGTTTTAGCCGACAACTGTGATACTACCATTTTCACCTATGCTGAATTAAATCGCAAGAGCAATCAACTTGCTCACTACTTTATAAGTAGAGGAGTAACGGCCAACACCTTTCTACCCATCTGCCTTGAGAAAGGAATATGGATGTATTTGTCGCTGCTTGCTGTCTTGAAAACGGGTGCGGCATACGTCCCCACGGCCCCGGAGATTCCTCCTGAGAGGAAGGAGTACATTTTCAAGGACGTAAATGCTCAATTCGTGGTCGCCACTGAGCCAGTGTCGACAGAGATTACGTGCGGCAATCCAGACGCGACAGTACTTGTCGTTGATGATCGGATGACAGAGATTCTTCGAGAGTTTCCTGACACGAATCCTGCTGTTCCCGTTTCGATATCCGACCCTGCGTATGTCATCTACACATCTGGAACCACTGGTGTTCCTAAAGGAGTGGCTATTCAGCACGACAGCGCAGTTGAGGCATTTACTTCATTCCAAGAACTCATTCCTTGGAATGCTACCTCACGGTTCCTTCAGTTTGCGTCTTTCACATTTGATGTATCAATTTTTGAAATGTTCTTTGCTTGGAGTACCGGCATCACTTTGGTTTCAGCACCAAAAGACTATTTGCTGGCTGACTTAGAGCAAGCGATGAAGAAATTGAGAGTGACGCATGCAGACTTAACGCCAACGGTCGCTACGATGATCAGACCTGACAACGTTGCTCTTGATATACTCGTAACTGGTGGCGAAGCGTTGACGCAGCAGGTCTTGGATGATTGGGCTGGGAAGGGCGTCTTATACAATGCTTACGGACCAACGGAAGCAACCATTGGATGCACCATGCGAAAAGTCGATTCTAATACGAGTCCATTGAATATTGGCATGCCATTTAATTCCTGCTCAGCTTACGTGTTGAACGGCCCCGAAATCCTTCCCCGTGGGGCCATTGGAGAACTCTGCATAGGCGGCCCTCAAGTAGCTATGGAGTACATCAATAATCCAAGTCTCACCTCTGAAAAGTTTGCCATCTTGCCGGCAACCAACGAACGCATATACCGGACTGGGGACTATGTTCGTATGCTCGCAGAAGGATCCATCCAATTCTTGGGGCGGCAGGATGAACAGGTCAAAATGAACGGTCTTAGGATTGAATTAGCAGAGATCAGTTCTGTCTTAGCAAAAGCCGACGCCGCATCAATTTGCGACGTTGTTACGATGGTTTTAAAACATCCGGCTCAGGAAAGGGATCAGCTTGTTGCTTTTGTGAGCTTACTTCCGGGAAGGGATGAGACGGAGAGTTTGCTCGCTGAAGAATGTAAAATTATCGGTTCGGCGTTCGAGTCTCCAGTGTTGAAAACAGCGATGGAGATAGCCGCTCGAAAGCTTCCCATTTATATGGTTCCGGGGCTAATTTTCTTGGTGAACAAAATTCCCCTTGGAAATACCGGTAAGAGCAATCACACGAACCGCTTAGGTCTGGCAGACAACTAAACTCATCAATACAGGCAAGGCGGATCGGAAAAAGTTGGCACAAATATATCAAGGATTAGACATCACCTACCTGCGGTCTGCCGGCGCCAACGAAGAATCAGATGATAATTGGACGCAGACGGAAAAGGTGATTCGGCAATGTCTCTCGGAGGTATCAGGGGCTCCTTTGCAATCTATCACCCGACACAATACGTCCATTTTCCAACTTGGACTTGACTCCATCAGCTCGGTTAAGTTATCTTCAAAGCTCAAGAGCCATGGCATTGTTCTACCTGTACCCGACATTATGAAATTCCCCACCGTAGCTCGACTATCGAGTCGGCTGTCGGAATTTAATGCTGATTTGGAAAAGGAGAAAGTGGAAATGGCCCAAGCTGCAAAGCGTGAGAAGATTCTTGTGGACTTCGACGCAAAGTTCACGCCTGTTGTTCTGGAAGAGTCTGGCTTGGAGGATGGCGCTGTGGCTGCTGTCTATCCTTGCAGCCCGTTACAGGAAGGAATGATTGTCGAGACCTTGAAATCCGAAGGGAGGCATTATTTGAACCACGCCATTTTTGAGCTCAAATCAGCGGTGGATGTGCAGAGGCTGTTGAATGCATGGGAGTCGGTCATTCGAGCCAACGACATCCTCAGAACAGGTTTCTATTCCGTTGACAGTCCTTTATGCGGCTATGCGCAAGTTGTTCTCTTGAAGTCCAAGATGCAGCTTACCGTTGAGTATCTCTCCAGGAATGACCAGTTGCGGCCTGCGTGCGAAAGGCACATCCAAAATGTAACTCGTTCGATGCTCGATTTACGCCAGCCACCAATTGCTTGTGCAGTGCTTCATGCTCCCCAGCAGAAGTGGCTGGTCGTGACGCTTCACCATGCGTTGTACGATGGTTGGAGCTTGCCTTTGATATTAGACGATGTTCGAAAAGCGTACATGGATCTGGAGCTGACAAGGGTGCGACCACAATTCAAAGAACTTCTGAAGTATATCTTGATGGATTCTCGAGTGGATGCCCAAGAACACTGGAGCAATGTCCTCACGGGTTTTACACCAACGGTGTTTCCAGATACCCTGCTCGGTACCGCATATATATCCGGAACATCCAAGACCTCCACCCATTTCGAATCGAGGATAACTGAATTGAAGGTTGAAGAAGTGGCGGCCGCGTGTCAGACACTAAATGTCAGCATGCAATCATTTGGGCAAGCGGCCTGGGGTCTGCTCCTGGCTGCCTACACCGGCGAAGCCGATGTCATATTCGGGCGAGTGATATCTGGTCGCTCCATCCCCCTTGACGGAGCTAATGATGTTATTGGGCCATCCTTTAATACGATCCCCTGTCGCGTCCAAACGGAAAATGTCTCCAATGCACAGTTGGTCACCGCTGTCCACAAGGCAAATATTGATGCCATTCCCTATCAACACACTCCCTTGTCGTGGATTCTAAAATCGACAGAGAAGAATCGCGATGGCCTGCCGCTGTTTGGAACACTATTTTTGTTCCAAGTCGGATCTGGTGAAAATGAAGATGACGATCACCCACTCTGGACAACGATTGGAGGAGAGGCAGAAGTGAATGTGAGTTAATGAAAGTTACTTCAGTCAAATGCAACCCCCCTTAACTGAGTCATGCGCATCTGTTACCAGTATGATGTTACCTTGGAAATTGAGCCGACAGGCCCCAATTTTGCGGTCAGAGCTACATGCAAAACCTCCATCATGCCGACATCCCATCTCTCTACTCTTCTGCTGCAGTTCGAACACATCCTCACAAACCTTATCCGAAATCCAGATCGCCGCCTTTTGCCGTTGGATGATCCGTTGCCTGACAGAATGATGTCCATCATACCGCGGACTCGCGACGCCAACGTTGGTGGCATGCTCACCGATCAACCACTCTATCTGCATACATGGGTGGAACATAACGCCCAATCGCAGCCCGATGCGATGGCGTTACAATTTGCGAGAAGCACGTCGCTAACGCAATATCCAGAAATTGAGACAATTACATACGATATGCTCAATCGGAAGTCCAATCGTATAGCGCACTTCTTGATTTCTCGCGGAATTCGTCCCGAGACCTTTGTCCCGCTTAGTATGGACCGGTCTCCTTGGTATGTGTTATCGTGAGTTTCGCATTCGATGTAAGAAGTCTTACATTTTCTTTCCTTATAGGATGTACATATGCATTCTTGGGGTACTCAAAGCTGGAGCAGCGTACGTTCCCATGGATCCTGATGCCCCACCCGAGAGGAAACGGTTCATGCTCTCTGACGTTGGAGCAAAAATTGTCCTCACAACTGCAAGTGATGCAATGAACCTCAGGACTTGCTGTCCGGATGAGATAGAAGTCATCTGTGTTGATGAGTTGGACGATCTCATCTCAACATACCCACAGACAAACCCACATGTTGAAGAGTTCCCTCAGTCAACGCTCGCATACCTGATTTACACTTCAGGCACCACCGGGACGCCAAAGGGCGTAATGATCGAACACCACTCTGTGGTCGAAGCCATTCTCTCTTTCCAAGAACTTATACCGATAAGTGGAACTGCCCAGGCACGATTCCTCCAATTCGCTTCATACACTTTTGACGTGTCGGTTTTCGAAATGTTTTATACATGGAGCATGGGAATGGTAGTTGTGAGCGCGCCAAAGGACGTGCTGCTTACCGATTTAGAGAATGCTATCCAAATCCTCGGTGCCACCCATGCAGATTTGACCCCAACCGTAGCTGCCATGGTGAGGCCGGAAAATGTACCAAGCTTGAAGGTGCTGGTGACGGGAGGCGAGTCTCTGACCCAGCATGTAGTTGATGCGTGGACTGGAGATGGAGTCACACTTATCAATGCTTACGGACCGACCGAAGCCACGATTGGCTGTACCATGTTTGTCGGAGTCGAGTCTACCACCCAACGAAATAATATTGGACAAGTGTGGCCGTCTTGCTCGGCCTATGTTGTCTCCACATCACACGATCTGCTTCCGCGCGGTGCAGTTGGAGAATTATGTGTCGGCGGTCCACAGGTTGCCCGAGGATACCTCAACCGCCCCGATCTCACTTCTTCAAAATTTATCCAGCTACCTGCTGGCGGGGAGAGAGTATACTGCACTGGCGATATTGTGCGCTTACTTCCAGACGGATGCGTACAGTTTCTGGGACGGCGGGATGATCAAGTTAAACTAAATGGATTGCGCATTGAACTGGGCGAAATCAATGCGGTAATTACAAAATCGGATCCTTCTATAACGGACACGGTTACAATGGTAGTTAAACATCCGAAGCAAGTTCGAGATCAGATCGTTTCCTTTATCGGATGCGACAGGGATGTTAGGCAAATCCAGATAGACAAGTTCGAGAACATGCTGCTGAAAGATGACGATGGAACTTCTACCAAACTTATTTCAGCTGCGTTGCATGCGGCGCGACGTCACCTGCCGGCGTACATGGTTCCCTCGCTCATCGTTCCACTGACTGGTCTGCCGCGAGGGGCAACTAATAAAGTAAACTCGTCTGCCCTTGCCCGAATGTTCAAGAATTTGGATTTCAAGCTGGTTGCCAGTCTTACGAAGCAGATGGAAGACAGCGACGGCGGCATTTCGGGCGATCTTGCCGAAACAACTTGGACAGACCTGGAGAGCGCCATCCGGAATGTTTTGGCCGAAGTCTCTTCACTCTCTCTGGACGAAATTACGCTGCGAGCCTCAATTTATCATCTTGGATTGGACTCCATCAGTGCGATTCGCGTATCGTCCAAGCTTCGTGGATTGGGTATTCACATCAGCGTTGGAGAAATACTTCGGCAAAAGACCATCAAGAACATTGCCGACTTTTTAACTGAAAGAGACAGACTTCCAGAATACAAACATCAACCTGGTGCTACCCGGTTGATGGCGCGTGAACTCGTCAAAAACTGGATTGGAGAAGATTTCCTCAGTATTGACCTTCCCAACCGGTTATCGACATCAATGCCTGCCGTTGCAGGCGTATATCCAGCGACGGCGGGTCAAATCTTCACCCTTTCCTCCTGGCATATGTCCCAAGGCAGATACTTTATGCCATCCTTCATCTTCACATCGCGCGATGCTATTGATGTACGCCAGCTCGAAGAAGCGTGGATTGCACTCTTGAAGCGTCATGAGATCCTGCGCACCGGTTTCCTTTCCACATCCTCACAAACGGCACCCTTTGTGCAAATTGTGTTTGCTGATCCAGTCGTAAACTGGTCGTGCGAAGCTTTTGACATACCATTGGAGGAGAATATCGTTAAAGAGCGTGTCGAGTACGAAAAAATGCAACCTGCGGTGGTTTCTTCACCTCCTGTACGCCTTCATTGCATGGCATTCCAGGATCGCGCAGCTTTGGTGCTTACCATTCACCACGCATTGTATGATGGATGGAGCATTCCGCTTCTTCTTTCAGATCTTTCGACCCTTTACCGCAAGCAGCCATTGGCGGAACATAGTGTACGCTGGTCCGACTACCTTGAGTACGCTTTCGAGACACGTCAATCAATGGATAATAGCCCTCAGCAAGAATATTGGCGTAAAATGCTGGATGAGACAGGGACAGCCTTCTTCCCACATTTGAACGCCTCGTCCCCAAATTCGACAGACACTGCTCTTTATGTGCCCGTTGCAATCCCTAATGCTGCAAAATATACGTCAGCGTGCCAGCGGAAAGGAATCACCCTTCATTCCCTATTCCTTGCCGCCTGGGGACAACTTCAAGCCAAATACACCAATGCCAACCATGCATTATTCGGACTTTACCATTCCGGACGATCCATTGGTATCAGCGACGTTGATACCCTGCGTGGTCCGTGCGTGAACGTCCTTCCCTTCCAGGTCCGGAATGCAAGAACATTGAGTGTGTTGGATTGCGCCAAAAATGCGCAGGACGAGTTGGCAATGCAGAATGAAGCAGTGCCTTGCGTGTCGATGCATGATGTTCAAGTGTGGAGCGGTTATCCAGGCCAGCCAATCGTTAATGTATTTGTTAACTTTTTGATGTTTCCAAATGGTGGAAATGATGGAGATGATGCGAAAGTGGAACTTTTTAAGGCATGCCGGGTAAGGCGCTGTTGTGATATAGGATCTCTCTATCGATGGCACTGTGTATTTACATCTATTTCACTCTACCAGATGCGAGACTGGGAGACACAAAATGCCCCAATACCAGCCTCTCACAAAACCGGACTCGACGGATGCCTTGCAGCTCCTCTTCAGGTTAGTTTTTCCATCTGCTCAATCTTTCCGTGCGATAACCGCTAAACATTTACTTCACCATAGAATGATATTGATTTGGAAGTCGCTGTTCACAATGATGTCATCAGTTTAGGTCTTTACTGTCCCTCGCATGTTATGTCTATGGATCAGGCGGGAAGCGTTGTAAAACAATTATGCGATAGTGTTATAAATGCATTAGATTAGATCGTGCACGGCTCCAAGCTAGATATCTTGGAATTTGCGACGTAGAATAGAGCAGTTTTTTATGATATATGCATATCAGTATCTTTTCATTTTGATTTTGCCATATTCTGATGGTAATCAGCATTCATATCTGCAAGATGCCCCGTTGACGCCTCGCGAACACTTTGGCAATGCAAGTCAAGAATAGACCTGCAACGCACAAACGAACCTGCCCTTCGCATCTTTGCAGGAAACCGGCTGGTTTTGGTTCTTCAAAAGCTGCAGTGCTGGGATCCGTCATCATTAAGCCATGTATTACAAGAGAAGGTTTCGTCACTTCTAGGATGACCAGCATCTATTCACGGACGATTGGGGAAACATTTACAGGATCTATCTGGCAAACATTCTGTTCTCTATCGGCCATCTTTCACAACCAGATTGATAAAACATCCTGGTTCCCCACTCCATTAAAGATCTAATACAATATTACATTCTGGACAGATGTAGCCGAAGCCGCTTCAACGATGCATGAACCGTCCGTTGCGTCTCTCCAAACGCAACTCTGTCTACATTTCTCGAGCCAGCGAGAAAGAAAAATAAATTAAACAAGGAGTAGTTGGAGTTGTTTGAGCACCTTTATTGTTGCATCCCCGGATTTCGTAATTCGCCATCCATCGCCAACAGAGCTTCCCGCAGCATATCTCTCACGGAAGCGCTTACATTCGGTAAATGTCGGGAAAGTATCTCCTCCAAGCGAGGCGGTAAGATGATTGGTCGCGACACGGAACTACTGACTTGGGCTGAAGAAGGGCCGGGCGGTCCACCGATTGAAGTTACTGATCGAGCTGCTGACATTTCCTCTCTTAGCTTTCGGGTCTCCTCGTACAACATGTCTGTATGCCTCCTCAGTAACAGAACCTCTTCACGAAGGGCGTGATTCTCGGTGCGCAAGCGAGTACATTCCTCTTGTACATATCGCATTCCATCATCCGTCTGCGGGGATGGTTCTGCTGCTGGGGCCGTTACAATGCTAGGAGAACGGCGAGGGTGCGGGGGATATGACGGATACTCGGGCGGTCCAGAGTATCGATAGGATCGGGATTGCGGTAGTGGATGATAATAGGGAGACGATGGGAATGGTGCTGGGAGGTGAATGAGGCCGGGTGCAGGTGGAGGGGGGTGAGGAAATGGCGATGCTCCTGCTGGTGTTGGTGGTTGAGATCCGGCATGCAACGAAGTAGGTGGACGCGGTGATGTGGAATTTGATGTGGTGGGACCGACGGATTCGCGATGTAGGGAGGTACCTGGCGGGCCGCGAAAATCCTGGGCATCAAAGTTCAGTTTGACATCCATGGTACAGTTTGTCTCTCTCCAAGCAGATACATACGTCATCTCCTTCCGATACGCCGGGTTCCTCCACAGCGCGTTCACCCCCTACATTTGGAGGAGCAGCGAGGGGTCGCTTGTGTTTCTCCATGTAGATAATCAGCTGCAAAAGCCGCTCTGACTCTTCTTCACCTGGAGGTGCCGCCGGCGGAGCCCCAGGTCTCAGAGACAATCTCCCTTCCCGTTTTGCGCGAAGTCGATCTATTAAATCTTGCTGTTTGCGAGGACTGAAGCAAAGGGTAACATGTTGATACGTCTCCAGCGGATATATCATCCAGACAAAACAAACCAACAATACTACCTTAGATCATGAAAGCATGCGCGGCAAACGGTCCCCTTGGTGCGCAGTCGTATTCGCACGTACGGCTTTCCATCCTGTGTACTGAACCATGCGACCTGGTGCGCACAACGGCCAGAAGTGTTATCTCCGGACACGAGAAATTCTCTGATCATGTTGCACGACTTTGATTGTCACTCACTGTAGAGACGTCCTGGACGTTATTGAGTTGCGGAGGTCGAAGGAGTGGCAGTCTGTCAAAATCTGCCGAGTACGGTGCTATCCGCGTACTCGGTGAGGGCAGCTGTGTGTCGTGAGTGTCCATAAGACACAAGCGTCAAGACTAACGAAGGACCAGCTTCGTAGGATGGGTGAGTATAAATTCCCCGGGTATACGAGTGAAAATGAAAAATGACGACGAGATTGTTGAGGATTAAGCGCACTGGGTTCCGACGGCCCACTGCTCAGGGGGGGACGCGCGGACCCAAGGTACGCAACCGAAGTTCATGACGCTCAAACGCTGTCAACAAAGCTCTCCCTGCCAGCCAAAAAAAGTGTTCCAACACTTGTTCATCCCGTGTTGGTTTCTCTTTTTTTTGATAATGTTTTGGGTGTATTCTTTGGTTATAGTTGAATGTTTTAAATTGGGTGTTTGGATCTAATGGTAAATGTGTTGCGTAAAATTCCTAATTTTAAAAAGTAATTATATCCAAACTGAAAACCAGGTAGCCGGTTGGTGGCTCAGCGGCTCAGCTGTTCCGATTACTCAGCGACAGTGTCTCAATTTCCCTGAGGAGAATTTTTTTTCAAAAGGTTAAATGAAGCGCGTGCCGCGTGTGTCCGCGGCACATTGCCTAATATGGAAGGCAACCCACGGATCTGGCCGGAATGGTGTGTTGGTTCTAAACGCTCAATAACTGCCCAACACTGTTTCAGAATCGCCAACCAGGGCGGCAAAAATCGGGAGAGCCGCCAGTCCATCGGAAGCGCTTCATTTGATTATCCACCGTTCCCTAGGGCCAAAAGATTAAGCTTTTTTTTAAAGCTAAATTATTATAGACTTTGGATTGGTGTCATTAGAAAAATCAGCTATGAACTTGCTATTAGCAGACAATGGAAGGGATACACTTGTCGTCATGCTCACGCTACTCTCATAAATGAACTTTAACGTGTTGTTGCTGTTCTTGTAGATGGAATTGCGTAGTGTCCACAAAAGTGCCATGGCTTACATATTTGGTCTGAAAGCCTTGCCGCAATAACCCTAGGAAAAGCTCACACTGTTCGTTGTGTTTTGAGGCAGTTCAAGAGCTCACCGTATCCTGACATGCCTGGTTCCCCCCTTCCTGTGCTGGGCATCAACACTCGCGCATGTCGTAGACTTGGGATTTTGAACAATGCCACTCATGCCACGCCTTCCCAACCAATCATCAGCATCAGCCGTGGCTGTGCCACAGACGCGATTTTCGTCAGGAGCGCATCGGACGTTCGTCCTGGCTGTCGTCGTCGTCGAACGACCGTTTCTTTTCCAGACACACACATACACACGCCATACATGGACAGAGCAGGTGGAGAGCCGCTCGCCGCGTGGGGTACTAACCACCCCCTCTCTCACTTTATACAAGTCCCCTGCCTGTCTCCGGCTCGTCTACGTTTAGGCTCCTTGGCGAACGCTCCGAGACTGCAAAAAAAAAAAGTGACACTAGAAAGCTGCAAATAGTGTAGCACCTTTATCTATTGAATCTATCCCCCAATATTCTCGATATAGACGAGTACCGTATACATAGACTAGCACCGGCTTGCGTCCTTTGCACTCTCGGGCTTCCACCGATTTGTTTGTCATGTCTGCGTCAGCCCTTCTCGCGTCGGCCACGCATCCAACGGAGCTCTATGCTTTGTTCAAATTCCTCGCTACCCCATCACCAAAGCTCGAAGATGCAACCGCCGCGGCTTCCCCCTCAGTTTCAGATCCTTCCTATTCGCGTAGGATGTGCTATCACTTTCTCAACCTCACTTCTCGATCATTTGCCCGAGTGATTCAGGAGCTTGATGCGGAACTTCGGCATCCTATTTGCATTTTTTATCTAGTTTTGAGAGGTTTGGATACAGTTGAGGATGATATGACAATACCGTTGGAGAGGAAGAAGGAAGTACTGCAAAATTTTCACAAGAGTATATATCAGCGAGGGTGGACATTCACTGAAAATGGAGAGAGTGAGAAAGATCGGGAGCTCCTAGTTAAGTTTGACGTTGTGGTGAACGAATTTCTCAGCTTGAAGGAGAGGTGAGATTGCTCCAACTCTGAAAATTTCGTGATTTGTCTGGGCGAAAAACTAACAATGGTCCCTTTCTCTAGCTATCAGACTGTCATTGCCGACATAACCAAGCGCATGGGTCACGGAATGTCCGACTTCGTTTCCCGACCACTCCAAACGGACAAATCCATTCATCACATCGAAATCACAACCAAGGCAGATTACAATCTATACACTCACTACGTGGCTGGCCTTGTCGGTATAGGCTTGACAGAGCTATTTGTCGCCTCCGGCTTGGAACGGCCGTCGCTCGGCGCCCCGCACAATATCGAACTGGCGAATGAAATGGGACAATTTCTGCAAAAAGTCAATATTCTCAAGGACTTTTTGGAGGATCTAGGGGAAGGGCGAGTGTTCTGGCCAAAAGAGGTATGGAGCAAGCACGTTCCCAAAGGAGCACCAGCCGAAGCGCTTGCCAAAGAGGAAAATATTGCGCGAGCGCTTGCATGCCTGAACGAGCTTGTGGTTGATGCGTTGGAGCATGTGCCGAACTGTCTAGAGTATATGAGCTGCATACAGAATCAGACCGTATTCCAGTTTTGCGCTATTCCTCAGGTTTGTCGTTGATTGTCTTTGCTGTTGTTAATGCAGGCACTAAACTCTTGCGGTACGGCCCACAGATGATGGCCATCGCAACGCTGGATCGCTTTTTCAATGACCCCACGTTGTTTCGCACAACGGGAACTAAGATTCGTCGCGGCTTAGCAGTTAAGCTAATGTTAAAGTCTGGAGACATGGATAGTGTAAAGCGCACCTACGAGCAATATGCGTTGTCCATAAACAGAAAGAACGCACAACGCGTTGGTACCAACGAGCAGGATGATAGCTTTTTGAAAGTCAGCACTACATGCGCAAAGGTGGGCACCGACTCTTTCGTGTTGTCAGTTTCAGATAACCTTAACCATATTGTTATAGATTGTTAGATGGATCCACACCCACGATCAAAAGTATGGGCTGGTCACCAATGGCCGGCGTAAGGACTCTGGCTACGGTTCAACGCTTGTAGATCAATCGAGTAATTCTGGAGGTTACAGCTTTATTGTAGTTATTGGTGTAGTCATGATTGGACTTGCACTGTCGTTGGGAATGCTTCCAGCCGTTCAATGAGAGTGAAATCTTGTTATTTCTGTAATTGACTTGTACAATGTGCATGTTGCCGATTGTGAAACTCTTCACGACGCAGGCCCGATCCTATATGATCGGATATCGTTTGGACTCCGCTGGTACACTGCAACACCCGATACATAGTGTGGTAAGCGCAGTAAGCAGATGTAGCCCTTCCATGATGTCTCCCACTGGAACCGATCTGAAATCTTGTGTTGCTTGACACAGCGCTTCATCTTGATCCCCCAGTTGCACTCTCAAATCGGCAATACGTTTGGTATCAACCGTAGGAAATACACTCTTACCCTTGTAAGCATTTTACGAAGAGTTCCCAGATCTTCTTGTGCAGCTTGACGGATTCCAACCAATATATATTGTTCTGACGACCTAGTTGCGCTCATGAATCGGCAACAAGTTTTGAGAGGCACGGCAGAAAAGACTCTTCTTAACCTTGTAAGCATTATATGGAGAGTTCCCAGGCTTTCTTGTGCAGATTGGCGGGTTCCCCAACCAAGAGCTCCAAATGAGAGGCGAAATGTGGCGAGCCCGACCTGGCAGATATGCGGATGTATAAATGGTGGAACTTGCCAATGTCTCTCACAAAAGAGAGACTCAACACCTGCGATACAAACTCCTTTCTGAATCGAGCTTGACCAGTAGTAAATGGCAACATGTCCGTCGCCTCCACTCCTACTCTCACTACGCCTCCTCGTTACTTTCGTCTAATCAGTACTACACGCTTTGAAAACGAAACCTCGTTCACTGTCATCCGGGTCCGACGAGGACCTCGTGGCAGTGTCACGCACGAGTTATCTCCTTCTGCTGGGAGCCTGCACCGGAGGCATGCTATTCTGCAGAGTGGCAAAAATAAAGAATCGCAAACAGTATATAAGGAAATCGCAGAAGCGACCCATGACGCTGTGGAACTTTAGGCAACGCATTGAAAGGGAACGAATGTCTGCTATTGACAGTTTGTTTGTTGTCACATCCGTCGAGCGGAGATGTTGGCTGGGTTAATGTACATAGCGGCTCTTGAGCTTGGACCTCACATACGTCGGATAGTGAAGGACATTAAAAGTGCAAAAAAGAAACACTATATATGCAAATATCATGTTTTCCTTCAAGGGTATTCCAGACCTCTGTCTACAGCATTTATACACCTGGTACTTGTAACTTTAGAACGGGTACCCTATGTCAATGCACCTCTATACTAATGCTAAACCCCCAATCTTGTTGTTCCCACGCTTGTAATTCGGGCAGCTCAGGCACGGCCCCCGCCTCCAGTCCATGTCCATTGCTACTCCGAACACCACGATCTCCATTGAGAACTGTGGGGGGCAATGAGGTGCGTTGTGACTTGATCATGGAAGGATTACCATTGTAGCCGTTAGTTTTCGAGGCTGAACCCGATGCATCTGAAGAGTGTTTAGAATTATCCCGCTTGTTGACTTGTTTGCCAAAGCCTGTCGCGGCATACTGAACAAAGTTCTGCGTATTGAGGGCAGTTAATTGGTGAGCAAATCAATAAAGCTGCTATTTAGAAAACCTACCAAGAAGCCCGACAAATGTGCGAACGCAATAACCAGCGTTTCCGCCCACCAAGGGGCATCTGTCCTCGTTCCACCACCCACTACAATTAGCACTAGAACACCAGACCAACTGGTCATAAACACAAATACGAATGTCGCCATGACTGTTGCTGCTTTCAGTTGGTACATTCTGGCTTCCTTGCTTTTATTCAAAACCTTGCTCATCTCATTCGATGCAATCGCACGGATGTGGAGATATATTCGCATGTAGCAGAACACCATCAGAAGGAGCGGTGGCGCAATGATGGATCCCACCACTACTGCTGCCGCTGCTTTATTTGAATGTTGAATGGCGCACCATATCTCGTTCCGGTAACCCCAATCGTACAAACTGGCCTTTGCCCAGGAGACGATACGAGACCCAAGCACAAGAACGAACGAAATTGACCAGGCGGATGCCAACATGAGGTTTCTGCGGGCATATATGAGAAGGGTTAAGCATCGTTCCATTTTATCAAGGAACAATCTTGCTTACTCGGTTCTATGTGAAGGTATTCTCCCCCGAATGATAACTAGGTATGAATAGGCGCTACTGGTGGAAAGAATATAGACACAGGCTCCCACAGTAAAATACAAAACTGGTCCTTGCGACTATCAAGTAATTGCATTCAATTCTTGCTATCGAGAAAACGCATTCAAGGACAGCAGCGGACAGACCTGGCACAGAAAATCCCGCTCTGGCATTTCCACTCCAAGCACATGACAAAGGCAATATCCAAAGCATGAAGCGCTAAACACCAAATTAGAGATGCTGACATGGGCGATAACGCGGTGGCCATATCCCTGGCGTCGTTTCCGAACATGTCGCCAGTAATTCCATAGAATGATGATGTCACAGCAGAGCGAAAGAGCGGTGAAGGTCACAAGGAGAATCCAAGTTATTCGGGACTCGCTTTGAGTGTATACCATATCATGCATTTTGTCGTAACGTATGCCGTGGTGAGAAGAAAATGGTACGATTCGTGTCTGCTAAAACTTGGTCAACACGACCCCCCGAAGGGCAACCAAAATGGTGGCCCTTGGTCGAAGTCTAAAATTGATGACTGACTGTATTTGCACCTATTTCCGTTATTTTCTAGGCTCGAAAGTATAGCTGACAATCGTACCAATTCCCCGGTCTCCATAAGCTTGAATCCGTACTCTGAGGGTCACCCTGGTGCGAACCTATTGAAATTTAGGGGCGTTCAGCGTAACGGTCAACATCTTGCTAATATGGGGGGGTAGCGTGGCTGATAATGTTCATAATCCCAGTGTAAGCGATTATGAATCCTAGCATAAATATTCCTGGATAACTCTATGAATAGAAGACCCGTGTTTAAGTGAAGTACCTGTCCTACTTTTCTGGGGTATCGGCTTTGACTATTTTACGCTCGGTACATTTCACACTCAATTAGTGATTGCATCAAAGGTTTGGATGCGCTTTACTTAAGTACGATTTCTTTATTAACTACATCCTACATGCCATCCGCTGAACTTATTTAGATATTTCCTGCAAACTTAAATGATATGCCTAACTCGTACGTTCGGCGTAAGTTTAAAATGTCCAATGTCAATGCTCTCCAGTCCGTGGCTTAGATGCTTATGTCACTCAACCTCAACCAATGATCAAATTGCTGTGCCACCCAGTCAAGCCCATCAATTCCGTAGCTTGCAACGTCGTTGAACCTCCTCTTTCATCAAAGCAAGACTCACGGCGCATGTATGTATCCTGGGAGGATGAAAAAGGAGATGGATGATATTGATGTAGTGGTGTGCCCCTGAATGATGGATGACTGGGGTTCGATACATGGGATGGATGGATGGATGGATAGATGGGAGTGTTGATGGTGAATGGCGAGCAGAAGTTTGTCATGGCGTACATTTGGACCTGATGCTGATCTGTCGCTGCTTTCCTTTTTTTCCTTGATTCTCTCAGTGAGGACGTCTGTCGACCCCCTTTATCTCGCATATATCAAGAAACACAAATCATGTCTGCAGAAGGAGATGTCGCCGCTGAGGTTGTTGAGGTTGCCGCCGACGCTGGTAAGCGTGCTTGATAACTGAAGGGTTCCAGACACGACACTAACTGTCCTATTTAGTTGCCCCTCGTGGCACTATGTCTGTTGAGGAGGCCCTTCAGGAAGTGTTGAAGAAGGCTCTCGTTCACGACGGTCTTGCGCGTGGGTTGAGGGAGGCGGCCAAGGCTCTCGACAGGTGAGCAGTGTGGTGCTGAATGCATATGGAGGAAGCTACTAGGAGGGGGCCCTGTGATGATTTCGCATCTTCCAATCAGTTTCAAGACGGGACTGACCGCCTAATGGCATGAATGACACGCGGATTCCACTGAGGGGCATGGGGGGATATGGATCACCGCCAATGTTTAAGCAGAATCTGGACGAGACCACATTACTGATATGGGCTTATTTTCGACAATACTAGACGCCAGGCTCACCTTTGCGTGTTGGTCGAGACCTGCACGGAGAAAGAGTACATCAAGCTCGTTGAGGCTCTTTGTGCCGAGCACAACATCAACTTGATCAAGGTGTCTGATGCAAAGAAGCTCGGCGAGTGGGCTGGTCTCTGCAAGATCGACCGTGAGGGTAACGCCCGTAAGGTTGTGGGCTGCTCGTGCGTGGTCGTCAAGGACATTGGTGAGGACTCTGAGGCGATGAACGTACTCCTCGAGGTGAGTAAAAACATTCAAATGGCGCATGTAGTATGACAGCTAATGCCCATCGTTCGCAGTACTTCCGCACCCGTTAAGCATAGATTACTTGGGAAAATGCCCTTCCATGATCATCATGTGTCACTTGACTGGAAGGGTACCCGGGGTAGTACATTACCCCGGGATGTACTGAAAAGGTGAGCACATGGGCCTTGGAAGTCTTTCGATGAGGTTGCGGTGATGATTGTGGAGCTCCCTCTACTGAATGCATGTGAGGATAAATCCGCATCCGGAATCATAATATGCTTATCTGAGCGACCTCATTGCGGGCATTTGCAATACTTCATGACTGTAAATTGTCATACTAAAACAACTGTTATTCTGTTCAGGTCCTTGTCAACCCATTCGGATCACTGACTGAAACAGCTTGTATATGTCGCATAGATTTGTGCATGCTGAATATACGCTTAAAACCATGCCAATGTGTGCGCTAATAACAAGTGCTGATACCTGTTTCCATTGCGAGATAAAGATCTGACACTGCTTGTAAAATCCGTGTCATTGAATGTGAATTCTAGTTGTATTTGCCATGTGGAAACAGGGTGCGATTGCGGTATAGATTTATGGTTGCGTGTCAAATATGGTTGCCTGGGTGCGTAATTTATCCAAAAATGGATAGCGATAGACTGGATCCGTGGGTACGTTGGGGTGCGAAACGACACCTGGAGTGAAAGCGTTGGTCCTTTGGCGCCGTGTTCTTGTTTTGCGACGAGCTTTGCTCCTCTCCTTGGGGTTGCTGAGCCGCTGTTCTTGCCCTACCGTTGTTGACTGTTCGTCGTAGCCACGCGCTGTATTTTGTTTGACGTCATACTGGCTCAGGGGTAAGTTGTCGAACCGGTTTTTGGTTCTCGGAAACGGCGCTCCGTCTCGATCTCTCCATTCGATTTGACACTGGTTTCTTCTTTGGCAGACCGCTTGCGGTGGCCGTATTTGACAACACTGGGGTCTTGTTCTGCTCCAATTCTTTGGGCCTGAGTTATTGACTGCCCCTTGTCAGGTTGGCAATCGGCACCATGACTTCCCACGATGGCTATAGTGACAGCTACGACTACGATAACGACAATGATAATGACATGGATAACGATGATGATCAGGACGAGTTTGATTCTGGGCCGACTGGTGGAAAGCGAAAGCGAATAACACAGGCATGTGATGCATGCAATAAGAAGGTGGGTATAGCCTGTGCGCGAAGCATTCGTCCTCTGGTCCTCTTCCCTTATGGATTATTTGGAACGCTGCTCGCGATAAAATCAGTCGTTCTGCATTGTCGCTGACCTGGTTGGCTTTGGTTCATGCAGAAAGTGAAGTGTGACGGCATCAAACCAACGTGTTCCAATTGCTTGCGATCCAGTTCGTCTTGTTCATACTCTCGTGGGGCAAAAAAACGTGGACCACGGGCTGGCTATATTGAATCTTTAGAAAATCGATTGAAAGAAATGGAAGCATTGCTAAAGCCTTTGCACGGAAGTGACGAAAGCTTAGTGTCCGGGCTGTCGTCAAACGAAACGTTGGATCAAGCTAATCCGTCACGATCATCCAGCACGTCCATGGCATCTCTGGATTTGGCTAATTCAACAAGCTCGGCGCCGCAATTTCACAATGATACCATGTTTACCCAACACGGCGTGATGATCAAAGACCAAATTCCTTTCTCAAATTCCTTTTTCATGTCCCCGAGTATCGATTATGCAGGAACATCTTGCCCACCAGGTCCAACAGCACAGCAACAGAGCACGGGTTACGTACCACCAGATGCCACGAACGATCTCCTTGAGCTGTACTTCCACTACATAGGACCAATTATGCCCTTGATACACAAGCGAACGTTTTACCAGAATATCGCCAATCAATCCCCGTTGATGCTGAATGCGATGTACGCGCTTGCCGCCCGGTTTTCGACACACCCTGCGATAAGGACAAATCCCGACGCATTTTATAGTTCTGGGGATAACTTTTACATCAAGGCGCGAGAGATGGTGGACCACTATATGGACGTGCCGAATGCCACAACAGTGAATGCTTTATTGATTTTGGCAACATATGCAGCAGAATCTGGTCGAGGTTTGTATTTTGTGGTAGACCAATTGAAATCAATTCGTGAGCTGATGATACGTGTTTTCCTGGTTGCAGGTTCAGCAGCGTGGATGTATTCTGGAATGGCTATCAGAATGGCCCAAGAGTTAAAGCTAAACGTGGAGCCCGATTTTGAGGAGGCTTTTGCTGGTGGGTCGCGGATGGGATGGCTGGAGAAGGAAACGAGGAGAAGATTATGGTGGTGCTGCTTTGTGCTTGACCGGTATGCTGGTGCAGCTGCTGACCGCTCGATGATCATAAACGAGAAAGACTGCAAGGTTTACCTTCCTTCGTCGGAAATATCTTGGGAGTCGCTGGATCCATCGGAGATAGCGAAAAATGTCTCTGGGCTACCTACACCAGATTCATATCAAATTGCGGTGCTCACGTCGACCAATGCGTTTACACCAGGAATCCCTGCTCAAAGCCCCTATGGGTATTTCATCCTTCTTGTCAAGATCTTCGGAAAGATTGTTGAATACTCCAATCTCTTCAAAACGGCGCAACGCACCAATACGACTCCTGCGCTGACACCAGACGCGGATTATCAGCTCTCTGTGTTGGACGCATCGCTTCGAGATTGGTTTGGATCTTTACCGGAGTGGATGCGCGTAATAGGGGACAGCTTTGTTCCGGAACTTACGTCCACAAATCCACCATCCTGGCACATTGCATACCTGCATATCTTTTATCACACGTGTGTGATTGTTCTCCATCGGCCAAAGATGATGGTGACACTCCGTGACATACGCGCAAAGAGTGGATCGGCGGCAGCAACTTCCAGTCCATCCTTTGTCGTGTGCTTGTCCAGTGCCAATGAGATTAGCGCGGTACTGCAAAAGGTCATGAAGACCAATCCGGACTTTTTATATTTTTCGCCCTTTGTGGCATATTGCATATTTCAAAGCGGCTTGGTGCATCTAATGACGATGCAACTTGGTGCGACTCCTGGGGGCGCCAGATCGCAGGCCACCGGAGAGGATAAGGAGATGGAGGCGCAAGCTGAAAGTAACGTTGAGGTTCATATGAAGGCGTTAAAGGGGGTGGGACGATACTGGTTCATGGCTGGCAGGTTGTTTACGATGCTAAAGTCACTTGTTGGAGGTGGAGCCGGATCTGTCGCCTTGGTGGAAGGGGGTTTGTCGATGTCGGACCGCAGATGGGTTGCGTTGAAGGAGAGGACATCGGACGGTAATAATCTGAATGGACTCGACGGAGGCATGGACAAGTCTTCAAGGGGTCGGGTTACCGGTATAGACGGTGGAGGGGTGGGAAATACACCTGATCGAGATACATCGAATGGGCCGACAGGTGTGACAGCAGGCTCGAGCGGCAATGGGATGGCTGGGGCAGATCTGCAGCCTACGGCGGGCCTGCCGCGCATAGGACCTCCCGGGGTCTCACCTGCGGTCCCTCTCGGCCAGCCTCTTGGCATGGAAAGTGACCCCAACTTTGTGGATTACGAGTTTTTCGCCGAAGTGGGGGGCCCCGGTGCGGCGTGGAGTGCTGCGGCAAGCAGTGCGGGGATGCGACCTCAACATCAAGGGATGGCTGTTGGGATGGGATTGATGAATCCAGGTATACCCATGGATGGTGGCGCTGGAATAGCTATGCTTGGCGGGATGTATCCCAGTGGACAGAATGGTGCGGTGCCGATGGGGATGGGAGGGTATGGCCAGCAGTTTGGAATGATGAGCAATGGAAATCGGCAGGGGCCGATGCAATCTATGGGACACCCGTCCGAAATGGGACGAGGGAGGGGAATGTATCCTGGTTCGGATGCAAGGTGGCCATGAGCATTAATAGCTCTCATTCGTCTGATGCATGGCATTGCATTTTTATGATCGCATACAGATATTGATTTCTTTTTAATTTTAATAAATTCAAAAAGTCTTTTGTTTTGTTGGTCTTTGGTGAATGAACCACTTGAGCCGATCCCCCAAATGTGGCCGAGAGTCGAAACCCTCCTGAAACTCTGTTATGGCACAGTCATTCACACATGTGATAACTGTGCCATCCAGGCCGACGCTGGACAGTTCTGCTTTCGGCAAGTTACATTGTGTTCAAACAATTGTTAACTTGTCACTCGCCATCGCCTGGTTTCGTCGCAAACACGTAGAACAGGAGCATCGCCAACGGTTCCGCCCGGCCGACCGATCGCGAAGAATGGTGGCGGATCTTGCTCAACTCGACTTTCAGATCGCTGCGTGCTCCGGGTATGATGAGGAATGCCCGCCAGAACAGCTTCTGTTGAAACACCATGGGCCGTTGGTGAAGGGCTGGCAGAGCGAAAGGTAAAAAGATTGCAAGCATTACCCAGTAGGCAGTTCTGCAAGTCGTAGTTTCTTACCGTTGGGGACAATGTTTCTTGAACGACAGGTTTTGCAACTGGCCGCAAGCCCTTGTCCTGCGATTTTCAGCTGGAAATAGCCGAATACGAAAGATAGAAATACTCGTACATCATTTCAAGATACCTACACGACTAGAATTTTTTATGGGAAGAACGGTGACTGGGGATGAATTGCCTGCAGGTATGCATTCTGGATGAAATGACGTGCGGCCTTGTTTTATTTATGCATTAGTTGTGATTACAGAGAGTAATCTTGCATTGGAGGGTGAAAGACGGCTGGATGATGGGAATCCTACAGTCGATTTCGTGCGGTTGGGGTAGGCGTTTTTTCATAGTTTCTTCGGTAATCTTGGGATTTTTGGGTTGACGGGCATGTTTGCAGATACGTCTCTTTGAATGACGGTGTGCAGATCGGGTTCAAAGCACGAGAGCTCAAATCGGTTCATATTGATGCGGAGGGAGAGTACTTAAAGATTTTGGTACACAAATGTTATGTCAACCCTTTGAATCTGTACAATCAGGTTCGTTGCGAGTGATATTTTCGTGGCGTGGGCCGTTCTTTGACGATGCGGATTCAGGTCGGAATTATAGGTGTCAACGTCTTTGGTGAGCCGCAGAATGTAGATCACATGTTGAAAACACTTAGTTCCCATCAACAAGCTTTGCTTGGAGTAGGTGTTCGCTTCCAGCTTTTGCTACGTAACTCTACAACGAGATCTCTGGTTGACAAACGGTTATTTTTCTGTAGTTGGATCCATTGACTGATGCAGATTTGGTTGTCCCACGCGACAACGCCAATGCTGCCTTCTGGGGTCTGGTGAATGAAACCGCAACGAACCGACGGATACCACCTGAAAAGGATCTGGCGTTCGAAATCTATCACGATGATGAAGTGATGAAGATTATATCAGGTGTCGCTAAGGCAAAAGATGCGGCGGTGAAAGAGGAGCGGTTTGCAGATGCGAAGATGCTCAAGAGTTTATTGGATAAATGCAAAACCGCAGGGGAAGAAGTTGCGAAACTCCAGGTCACCAAATCACGGGCTGTGCAGGTGGAGGATTACGATACCGCAGCGGAAATGAAGGCGGACATTGATGCTGTGAAGCGAGCATTGGCTCACGAACTCGATCGAGCCGGACTTGACGTGAAGACTGATGGATCAGTTGTCCGGAAGGAAGAAGAGAATAAGACCCAAGAACCGTCGCGAAACCAGACCCGACCTGCCGTTGCAGAGACGTCGTTACCTCCATCCCCACCATCCTCCAAAACCGCATCACCCCCCAAACCCGACATATCAGCACCATCTCCCCGAAGAGTTCCGCCGGTACTTCAATTACCTATTGCTCCATCACCCCCAGTCATCACACCTACCCCAGCACCGGCGAGACCTCCATCGCCCCTAGTACCCACAGTGGCACGGGAGTCACCACGCTCTAATGGATTACCGTCACCTTCTTCTCGACTGAAGGATTCATCTCAGCTTCCGCCGGAAAGATCGACATCCCTTTCTGACAAATCCCTTCTACGTCCCCGACCAGCACCATTGGAAATCTCCGTCGTCCCGAATCCGCGGGATATAGATGTCGTGTCGCCACCGGCGTCGATCTCCGAACCACCGGCGAAACGGCCACCACTTCCCAGATCTCCGGCGGCACATGCTAATGATCGCGCGGATAAAGATCCTATACCTCCACCACGACCGACGTCTCCACCTGTCCCGGCGCTCCTGCGTGCTTCTCACAGAATTCCTTTTGAGGACGATCCGTCTCCGTCTGACCTCCAAGTTCAATCTAGCCTTCCGATAACCAAACCCCCGCCCAAGAAACGCTCTCCTGTCAAATCGAAACCGCCGGAAAGACCGCCATCACCTCCCGTTCCAGCGCATAAATCACAACAACAACAACAAGCTCCGATATCTCCACGGTCGGACCCGGTTCTAGCGGAATCCATATTACCGCCTGGCTTCGACCCGCCAGAACCGATACCGGATCATTTGGCCGCCGACTTTGCATTGCCCATTGATGCATTTGGGCCTCTTTTGATTCGGTGCCTGTTGGGACGGCAGTTTGGATTAAGGGAGTGGGCAATGGGGGAGATGATCGGAAAGGTGGAGGAGCGAGGGAAAGGAACGGGGAAGGGCGACCATACAATGGACATCAACAGCTTTGTGGATGCCGGTTATCAGATTGTGCAGAGCTCGTTAGATGATAGTAGAGAAAAGGCGATTACAGGGGCAGTTTCATTACTGGAGAAGGTACATGGTAAGTTTGTTCGGTGCAATTGATGCGTTGTCAGGTAAGCTGGAATCAACATCTGTCAATTATACGCAGTGCTATGTACAAACCAGCGAGTGCCGCCCGCTGTCAGTTTTCGTCACTTTGATACCATTGTTCCATTACTACTTGTAAAAGCGGGCGATATGAACCCGCGAGTGAAACAGGCAAGTCTAAATGTCTCAAGTCCTAGTGAACGACTATCTGATTTGTTTTTTTTTTTTTGGTAGGCATGTTCGGACATGATTGTCACACTCGCCAAATCGTACAATGAAGCGCCTTTTAGTATTTATCCCTACGCTCTAAGACCGCCCGAAAGCAAGAAGGGCGCCACTCCCCATTGGAAGGTCTTTAAAGGACGGTTGGATGTGTTGCATCGACTCATTGATGAACGTGGATTGGATGATAATGAAGGACGCGGAAAATCGCGGGGCGCGTCATTGCAGGTGGGAAAGCTGTTTATGTGTCGTATTCAATGTGCTCTATTCATTCGGTGATACATTTGCGAACAAAGAGTATAATGGACTTTACCGAACCTCAACTGCACCATACGAATGTTGAGGTTCGAGAAGCGGCGGTTCGGGTGGTAGTGGATTTAATGAAGGCGTCTGGGGAAGACGCTATTGCACCTTATTTGAAGAAAGTAAAACCACAGCTGATGGACAGTATTCGGAGCAAGCTTGCGGAAGCAAAAGGAACGCCTGTTAAACGGGTGCAGAAGGCTCGACCAGGTATGGTGTCACTGATGTTGCCTTAACTTTTGGCATTCACTTGACGATGAGTATTGATACTCTATTAGCGCGTCCATGGGAGCGAAGCCCATCAAAGCCTGCCGGGCCAGCAGCACCAGAGGAAGGTGCGGAGGAGGTCAAGAAATTGCAGAATGAGCTGAAAGCGCTTAGGCAAATGGCGGACTCTCCTCCTGTACAATCGAAAGTCAAGGGCGGTGACAAAAAGAGGGTCACGTCTACATCTTCGAATGGATCTACGGGAGGAAAGCTTGGGAATGGAGGACATGGGGAGAAGAAGGGAATTCGGTCAGACGATAAGATGCGAAAGTCAAGAGTAAGAAATTTGTCCAATTTGCTAATGAAGCATGGATTTCGATCTCAAGATTATTTTTTGTGCGTGCTAGTCGGTGGATGGTGTAGAGGGACTTGCGAATTCCCTGAAATCAGAACGGAGAGTAGGGAAAACGGCGTCTGTTCCACCACCTGCAAGAGATGCACCAAAAACGAAACCGGACGGAAAGTCCAAGGGTAAGTCCCGCTGATGTGGCTTAATCTTGCCGACGTAACATCTGATCATGATGGATCGATAGCTCGCGAACCGCCTGCACCAGCCCCATCCCACAAAAACGATGAGTTGTATTCCAACAACTGGAATATAGATCGGACATGTATCTTTTGCGAAGAGCAAGATGAAGGTTTCACAGAAGAGAATCTTGATATGCATTATTGGAGAGATTGTCCCGTTTTGACAAATTGTCCCTTGTGCAAGTTGGTATGTATGCTTGTTAAAAGGTTGATTTTTTGGGAGTTGCAATTAAGCCAACAATTGTGTAGATTGTGGAAATACCAATGTTGACGGACCATTTGCTAAAGGACTGTGATAGAAAAAAGGACGTGCGACAATGTCCAAGGTGTAAGGAAGCATTCAAGGCTGTAGACTTTGCGGCTCATGTTGCCAAAAAATCCTGCCGAGGTAAACTTTTAGCGCGCAATTTGAACTTTTGAATAAACTTCTCCCGATCTAACTCTGGCTTTGTTTTAGTGCTGAACCATAATCCCGATCTGGCAAGATGTCCCATGTGTCATCAGGACGTGCCCGGTGACGAGGAAGGCTGGCGACAGCATTTGGTGACGGGTACTGGATGTCCTGGCAGCGAACGAAAACCAAAAGATCCGAGTCATTATCCTGCCTTTAGTACCATGCTCCCTGATCTAAATAGCGATGTACTATCGTCAGGCGGTTTGACCAGATCTCTACAAATCCCCTTGTCTGAACCAGAGACAAAATCCGGAGCGTCTCCCGTGTCACCAAGACCTACGGACACGACACCACCACCAAAGAAAGGTTTATTCAAAAGAGCACCAAAAAAGGAACAACTCTCGGTATCCAAAAGCCTGTCTACCCCGGTCAGCAATCTGAAATCCCGCGGTGGGCTGGTGGGAAGTGTTAAATCGACAGTACGGAGGAGCTTACTACCGCGAGCGAGTGTTGGTAGGTTCACCTAATTCTTTTTCTTGTAAGGTTGCTCCTGTACTTGATCTGGCTTACTGATTCAAACCCTATGACAAAGAGGATCGAAGTAAGGAGAAAGGGAAGGGCTTATCTATGGCCCGGTAAATACAGATGCATCTGGAACTCGATTACCCTGACGCTTGACGAAAATATGTACATACCATGTTGTTAGCTCTTGCTTAATAGTCGTAGAGGGCTATTGTTGTTGTATGTTTTTTTTTGTTTCCTAGTGTATAGTTTTATTGTATAGTGCTCTGATAATGTGCTGCCATCCAAGGATAGATATCAACGTTGTGTGGACGTGATGTTAGTCTTGTGTTCTAGGCAAGGTTCACCGAACAGTACATTGCATAGAGAGGATAATGGATTCCCAGAATGTTTGTCGATCAGCTTTCGAAGTATTCTCGCAACTAACTGTACCTCAGCGGACTGCCAATCCAATTCCATTTTTAGAGTTTCTGACTGCGATGTGGATAGGAATTTAGTCGAAAGATGAAAAAGCCTTTTAGCTTGGGAGGTATCCCGTACATTCTAGGATATTAGCATAGGTAAATAAACCAAAGTGCGAGAATTCGACCCACTTGTGATTGCTCTCAGTTCGCAAACAAGAGTAATATTCTAGGGCCATCTGTCCTTTAAGCACTGATTACAACAGCGGTCAAAAAAGTGATCAAATGAAGCAAGTAACTCACCTTCCGCCTGACACTGTAATCTGGATGCCATATGGCAGTAAACCCGCGGAATACGTCCATTTGTGCAAAAAGGGCCAAACTGGGCCCTTTCCGGAGGTAATTCAGAAACAACTTTCGAAAAATGTTCCTGAGACTTGTAATGCTGGCTGTTTTGCAATATTCGATATTCAGCTCTTTACGTAACGAACGGCTCCACGGAGCCCAGTGGGCTAAAAGGTCCACTTTGGGTCTCGAACGGGGGCTTGGGCTATGGCCAGAAAGATAAACTGTTGCATGGCTGATTAGCTAAAGCCGCGTGGTCCCGTTGATGAGGTGCAATCTCCGCCGTGATCAACAGCAAAAAGTTCATTTCAAAACGCTGACGAAACCTCTCTCCAGCTGATGGTTAAACAACGTTGACAATGCGCCTGTGTTCTGGGCTAGAACAACAAGGACTCGGAGCATGACCTTCTTTATATGCAGAATGTTCCATATTCCTACAGAGGAAACTTGCAACGCACACATGAAGGAGCTCAGGTTCAGCAGAAATGAAACTGAGAAAGCGAGATATGATGAGCTGCAAACGAGAAACAAAAGCCAGGGTTTTCCTTTCTGAATGTGTTGGTTTCAAAATGTGACGTTTCAGGGTGTTTGAATTTACGCAAGTTGGTTAAACATGAAGAAATGGTTTGTTTGTTGGCACCCATTTTGAACGTGGCCGCTAAAAGTCAATAATCAACTTGAAACGCTTGTTTCATCATAAGGAATGAAAGGCACAGTCACGCTATACAATGAATGATGACTATGCCACATGCGCGTTAATAACTCAAATGCCATTCATCGAGTGGAGTTGCCAACATCTAATAAAGTGTTGAAACTCGTGTGATAAACTTGTTAGTTAGGGGACTCTCCCTCCGGCTTAATACCCCTAAAACTGTATTTTACCCCCCAATTTCCGCACTCGTTATTATTTTGCAAATGCAAACGTGTGGAATTACCGGCCAATGTCCTCCCATTTTTTCCTTTTTCTAATTAGTTTTGTGTGCCAGATGTTGGTATAAAGGAAACCGCTACGTACCCGCCCTTTCCATTCCTGCCTTTTTTTGTTCCATACCTTCAACGAGCGACTGGCTTTTCGTTTAGATAGATTTCTTCGATAGTCTTGACGGTTAACATCGTAACCGGCAGCACATTTTACATCTGCTCCGTACTCAACCTCGCTTCCATAGTGGTTCCTGGTGAACTTCTATCCCTAGTCCCCGAACATGCGATTCATTACCATAGCTGCCCTGGTGGGAGCAGTTGCTTCGGCAACAGCCAATGCAGAGAATAGGTATGTGTCTAAGCAGCCATGTCATCTGGAAGATACGAGGTTTGGAAAACTCATTCATCCCCGTTCATAGTCTGCAAAATGATTCGTGGAATCATCGCTTTTTGCCCCGCCAAAGTCTTAGCGGAAATCGTTGCCAAAAACGGGAAAGGATGGCGTTGGCAGGCCCGGGAATCGTTAAAAACGGTGCATGCAAAGGATGGAGAAAATACGTGTGTCAATGGCAAGTCGCCCCAATGTGTCGGTTGCAAGTTTACACTGACACCCTGCGGCCGGCGGGTCTCTTCCTGTGCGGGTTCTCCCTCTTCGTAACAAGCCGTGGTAACTAGCGCTGCTTGCACAACAGCGGCCTGACAAAGAACGCACAGATTGGCCGGCCGCACAAGCGCAATGCGGTGGATTCTGCACCTGCTCGCTCGGCCGGACCATAAGACCATTAGGACCACCAGGACCACAAACACAGAAAGACAACAAGCAAAGGAAATAACAAGAACGGCGGGAATAAGAAAGGCCGCCGCCGCCGCCAAGGCTAAAGAACGACGCTGCTGCGAAAGAAAGGCCGCTGCTGCCGCTGACGCGAAGAAGGCCGCTGACGCAAAGAACGCTAAAAACAACAAGAACAACAAGAACAATAAAAACAACGCAAAAGCTGCCGCTGACAAGGCCGCCGCTGACAAGGCTGCCGCTGACAAGGCTGCCGCTGACGCAAAGAACAACAAGAACAACAAAAACAACAAGAATAACAAGAATAACAACAACAAAAATGCCAAAGGAATCGACCCGAACATAGCCGATTTCTGCAAGGGGACGAACCAAAAGCCTGGTGACGGTACCCAAATCCGAGGCGGTTTCTGTTCCTCGCTCCCGCAAGGCCAAATCCCTGCATCCAACAAAATGGTTTCATCTCTGATCATCTCACCTCAGCCGGATCAGAAGATTCAACTCGGCAAAGCCTTCACGGTCTCCGTCCAAACCAACAACTTGCAAACCGGTTTCTTCTCCGACCCGCAAGTGCAGTACTACGCCATCCCTCAGCAACTGAACGGTCAAGGCGTTATCCAAGGTCATCAGCACGTTACCATTCAACGTCTCGGCAAACAAGGTCAAAAATTCCGGCCACCGAACGCTGAAGTCTTCCAGTTCTTCAAGGGACTGAACGACCCAGCAAACGGACAAGGTGTCTTGTCCGTTGAAGTTCCCGGCGATGCCTTCCAAAAATCGGGAGCCGGTGTTTATAGAATTTGCACCATGTCTGGGGCCTTTGGCCACCAACCTCTGGTGATGCCCGTTGCTCAACGTGGTGCCCAAGACGATTGTATCCGTGTGAATGTCCAGTAGTTTAGAGTTGTAGCCCAGTTTACACGTCAGGTTGGGTGTATATAGTCCACAAAAGATGTGCATTTGTAGTTAAAC